>NC_074668.1:1407107-1703542 GCF_029448725.1 Salvelinus fontinalis | reverse complement strand
TTACAGTATGTCCGTTCCAGTAAACTAGGCCTTGTGGGGTTTTGTTAGGCTTAGCGTGCTAAAATAACTATAAACTAGATGGGTTTTACATTAATTAAAGTTTAGGCTACTGACTCATGTAGGCCTGACAATTTGTCTTTGTTCTCAAGAGTAACAGGTTCTCACAGCCTAACCATGGGGCCACAGCCTGAAAGAATGTGTTGTGTATGCAACAATGTACAAGGGCATAAGATATGAACAGCAGTGTGAAGTGTGTGTGTGTTATAATTGTGCAACAAAGTGTGGCTACTGTGAGGTTCTGAATTATGCACTATAACCCAATTCTGAATTATGCACTATAACCCAATACTATAACACATGTGATTGAATATTAGCAACTGTTGGCCTGGGAGACTGGGTGTCTGTGTGTGTGTGTGCTGAAAGTAACAGTTAGCCCCAGATAAGTGTGCTGGGAAGCTGTGGTTAGCCTTGAGCGAGAACAGTGGCCATTGTATACAGGTGCGAATAGCTCAGACAATATTACAGAGCTGTCTGACCTCAGTCTTTGGGGTGAAGGAGCGTAATCTACACAGCAACAGCGTCGGGACATCACATGCGCTAAGGGGCCAGGACTGGCTTAAGGCGCCAACATCAACGATAGGCTGGGTAAGTCTAAACCATGCCCAGTCTCTACTCTGACAGGCCGGCTCGGAAGTGGGAACTATCTCTGTCATGAGTATAATATACTATCTTTGTCAGGAACAAATCAGTTCTCTGTCTTATCCTGCGTGATGAAACATTGAACCCGTATATACGGAAATTGCATTTGCCATTTATTACTTAGTTAATAAAAAGTACATAGCATACAATTAGTGACTCATTGTCATACTTGTCCTTATACCAGATTGAATTGACGCAACCCTAACAGCCTGTCTATTATTATCTATCTAGGTAGCTATGTTATCGTTTGTTATTTTACAGTTTGTCTGTTCCAGTAAACTAGGCCTTTCTGTTATTAATCTATCTAGCTAGCTATGTTATCGTGTGTTATTTTACAGTTTGTCCGTTCCAGTAAACTAGGCCTGTATATTATTAGTCTGTCTAGCTAGCTATGTTATCATTTGTTACTTTACAGTTTGTCCGTTCCAGTAAACTAGACCTGTCTATTATTAGTCTGTCTAACTAGCTATGTTATCGTTTGTTATTTTACAGTTTGTCCGTTCCAGTAAACTAGACCTGTCTATTATTAGTCTATCTAGCTAGCTATGTTATCATTTGTTACTTTACAGTTTGTCCGTTCCAGTAAATGAGGCCTTTCTATTGCTATTATGTTGTGTTATGATGTTGACTTTTCTTAAAATATCGCTGGAACATGAAGCGTCGTTGGACTGGACTGAACAAACTAACGTTAGCTAGCTAACGATAGCAGCAGCTACCGTGGGGTGTGAGAGTCTGGACGCCGTCGATTAGGCTGAGTGTCATTATTGTAACTTTTATAACGTTTACACATGTCAGATTTCAGTCGTTCAGGAGACGGAATAATGCTGGAATCTAAAGGCGTCAACCCGGGAGAAGCAGGCTGATAACTATGAGTGTTTGTCTGATCGCTGAGTCTAACATCCAGCAGCTGAACAGGAGAGGTACATTTTCCCCTTATCCCTGCAGTACATGAGGACACAGTGCGGTCCACAGTGCTTGTTTTGTAAGTAACCTAGGTGTGAATCTATCTTGTGATTTAACATAGACTTATTGAAGGTTATTTTACTGATTTAAAGATCATGGACCGTTTCCCTGTTTTAGATTAGGATGTTTTTCATTAGATTTAAATAATGTTTCCATATCTCAGTAGAAAACAAAGATAACTAAGGCCAGGGCGTGACAAAAAGCATGTCTGACATGTATTGAGGTGCACTATGGAAGGCCGTTTGTGTCGTTGCGTGTCAAAAAGATACACGTCAAATAACATTATTTGAACGTGTTAAATTATTATGTGTGACGTGGTGTCATACTCAGGTCCTGATTGGTCAAGAAGCTTATTGAAGTGTATCTTTTTGACACGCAAAGACCCAAACGGCGTTCCTTAGAACACGGCGTGTCGTTTCCAATGTGAACAAATGAGTCATAGTGGGCGGAACAAGGAAGGAGGTGGGCATGGCCAGGCACGAGCTAGTGAGATCCTATTGGCACGTTCTAGCATTGTTTGAATAAGTAATTTATTTATTCATTCAATAGTATGCCTATAAAGACATTATCATTTGAGGGAGGTGGTACAATTATTAGTAATTATTTCCTCCAGTCAACAGTTATCTGAGCTGAACCAATCATCAACTGGTCTATTGACTATTTGATACATTACAAATGAATTAGTCTGAAAAACTGAATGACATCACTCATGTTCCCTGATTCAATCCTCTCTCCTCCAGACTCTCTCAAACTTACCAAGCTCACCAGCTGATGCCTCCCTCTTCAGCTTGTCCTCCTGGGTCTCATGTTGTAAGTACTCTGATCCTGAGGCTATGGTGTAAAACAGAGAGGTGAGTTCTGTGTGGTGGACTACATCACTATATACAGAGCAAACAGGACCAATCAGATTTCTCCTGTCACGCAAGCCTCCCTCATGTAGGAACTGTGGGCACCAATGAGATCTGGTTAACTTCATAAATAATGTTGTTTTGTTATTGTCCTATCTCTGATCAAATGATTATGTTCATTGTTAGTGATAACCAGCATTGGGCTCTATGGCAGATACAGGATATTGTGTCAGGAGGCAGGGTTCTATGGAATATACATTCAGTAGAATCTGAAGAACATCTGACATCATAATCCAACCTACCTTGAGAACATTTGGGGAGAGTATTGATAAATGTAAAGAAACTGATTTAATGTGTAGCCTTGAAGAAGACACACTGCTGTTCACAAGGCCTGTAGTTTTTATAGTATCAGATTAACACTCTGGTCTGTTCTTTGTCTTGTGTTATTGGTTGTCAATAAACAAAACAGACAAATAATTACTCACCTAATGCTGATCATCCATTATCCAAGATGGAGAGTCATGAATAATGATCATGTAAAACAGAAAACATTAGTTATTATTGTTCATTGAATTTCTGTCTCATTACATCATTTAATGAAATACCATACATCATATTGGAATGACTGTTCATCACATTCATTACTAATGTACATCTAGGGAAAGGGATGTAAGCAGCACTACTATGTGAGCAGTCTGAGAATGACTGAATGCTTCATAATAAGACATCAAGATAAATTCAAGCTGATTCTATTTAAATGTTGGTGTGTGAAATGTTGAGCTATATGGCAGATATATTGTGGGAGATCTATGATATGAAAATTCTGGATAATTTGAAGAACATCTATACATCTTAATCCAACTTACCTTGAGAACATTTGGGGAGAGAATTGATAAATGTAAAGAAACTGATTTAATTTGTAGCCTTGAAGAAGACACACTGCTGTTCACAAGGCCTGTAGTTTTTATAGTATCAGATTAACACTCTGGTCTGTTCTTTGTCTTGTGTTATTGGTTGTCAATAAACAAAACAGACAAATAAGTAATTACTCACCCAGTCTTGCTCCTGATCATCCATTATCCAAGATGGAGAGTCATGAATAATGATCATGTAAAACAGAATACATTAGTTAATATTGTTCATTGAATTTCTGTCTCATGTCATAATTTAATGAAATACCATACATCATATTGATATGACTGTTCATCACATTCATTACTAATGTACATCTAGGGAAAGGGATGTAAGCAGCACTACTATGTGAGCAGTCTGAGAATGACTGAATGCTTCATAATAAGACATCAAGATAAATTCAAGCTGATTCTATTTTCATTTTGGAGTGCAATGTTGACCTCTATGGCAGATACAGTTGAAGTCGGAAATTTTCATTCACCTTAGCCAAATACATTTAAACTCAGTTTTTCACAATCCCTGACATTTAATCCTGGTAAAAAATGCCCTGTTTTAGGTCAGTTATGATGTCAGTGTGTCAGAAGTTTACATACACACAATTAGTATTTGTGTGCATTGCCTTTAAATTGTTTAAGTTGGGTCAAACATTTCGGGTAGCCTTCCACAAGCTTCCCACAATAAGTTGGGTGAATTTTGGCCCATTCCTGCTGACAGAGCTGGTGTAACTGAGTCAGGTTTGTAGGCCTCCTTGCTCGCACACCCTTTCAGTTCTGCCCACACATATTCTGTAGGATTGAGGTCAGGGCTTTTTGATGGCCACTCCAATACCTTGACTTTGTTGTCCTTAAGCCATTTTGCCACAACTTTGGAAGTATGCTTGGGGTCATTGTCCATTTGGAAGACCCGTTTGCGACCAAGCTTTAACTTCCTGACTGATGTCTTGAGATGTTCAATATATCCACATAATTTACCTACCTCATGATGCCATCTATTTTGTGAGTGCACCAGTCCCTCCAGCAGCAAAGCACCCCCACAATATGATGCTGCCACCCCCAATGCTTCACGTTTGGGGTTGATGTTCTTCGGCTTGCAAGCCTCCCCCTTTTTCTTCCAAACATAACGATGGTCATCAAGGCTAAACAGTTCTATTTTTGTTTAATCAGACCAGAGGATATTTCTCCAAAAAGTACAATCTTTGTCCCCATGTGCAGTTGCAAACCGTAGTCTGTTTTTTTATGGCGGTTTTGGAGCACTGGCTTCTTCCTTGCTAAGTGGCCTTTCAGGTTATGTCGATATAGGACTCGTTTTACTGTGGATATAGATACTTTTGTACCTCTTTCCTCCAGCATCTTCACAAGGTCCTTTGCTGTTGCTCTGGGATTGATTTGCACTTTTCACACCAAAGTACGTTCATCTCTAGGAGACAGAAAGCGTCTCCTTCCTGAGTGGTATGACGGCTGCGTGGTCCCATGGTGTTTATACTTGCGTACTATTGTTTGTACAGATGAACGTGGTACCTTCAGGAGTTTGGAAATTGCTCCCAAGGATGAACCAGACTTGTGGAGGTCTACAATTTTTTCTCTGAGGTCTTGGCTGATTTCTTTTCATTTTCCCATGATGTCAAGCAAAGAGGCACTGAGTTTGACAGTAGGCCTTGAAATCCATCCACAGGTACACCTCCAATTGACTCAAATGATGTCAATTAGCCTATCAGAAGCTTCTAAAGCCATGACATCCGTTTCTTGAATTTTCCAAGCTATTTAAGGGCACAGTCAACTTAGTGTATGTTAACTTCTGACCCACTGGAATTGTGATACAGTGAATTACAAGTTAAATAATCTGTCTGTAAACAATTGTTGGAAACATTACTTGAATCATGCACAAAGTAGATGTCCTAACCGACTTGCCAAAAATATAGTTTGTTAACAAGAAATGTGTGGAGTGGTTGACAAACAAGTTTTAATGACTCCAACATAAGTGTATGTAAACTTCTGACTTCAACTGTATATTGTTGGAGGACTATGTGAAATGTTGACCTCTATGGCAGATATATTGTGGGAGATCTATGATATGAAAATTCTGGATAATTTGAAGAACATCTATACATCTTAATCCAACCTACCTTGAGAACATTTGGGGAGAGTATTGATAAATGTAAAGAAACTGATTTAATTTGTAGCCTTGAAGAAGACACACTGCTGTTCACAAGGCCTGTAGTTTTTATAGTATCAGATTAACACTCTGGTCTGTTCTTTCAATAAACAAAACAGACAAATAAGAAATTACTCACCCCGTACTGATCATCCATTATCCAAGATGGAGAGTCATGAATAATGATCATGTAAAACAGAATACATTAGTTATTATCATTACCTTCAAATCACCATCTGTCACATTATCCTCTCATATACCATAGTGATGTGATATACATCAGAGGGGTATGAGTGTTCATCACATTCATTACTAATGACAATCAAGGGACGTGACAGTAATGTTGGAATGGTTCTAATGCTTTAGGACCAGCTCAGAGCTCACAGTGATGGTAATATGCATTGTAACTAGTTGATATTCAGAATGAATCTAGTCTATTCATCTGTAACTCCTACTATGAACTCCTACCTACATGAGAAAGTACAAGTGTTCTGTACAGGGAAAGAGACTGGTTGTTATTGTTGTTGTTTAGGTGTTTAGAAACATTACTGGACTTCTACAACACTTACCTTCTCTCTCCCATAAACCCACTGCAGCCTCCATCTTCTGTTCTCCATGGATGACCTGACATATGTAGACTACTCTATCTGGCCTCCTGAAGTCTCTCAGCCTCAGAGACACATTGCCTCTATCCAGCTCCTGGGTGATCAGACTCAGTCTGCCCTCATAGCCACTCCTCTCTGTCACCTGGCCATTCTGATACAGGTAAATACACTCTGTCTCTTTAAACCACCTGATCGTCGATGCAACAGCACTGTTATCAGGTGAGAGGTGACAGGGAAGGGTGACCTCTTCACCAACATCAGAAAACACATAGTCTTCTGAGGTGAGTTTAAACTGATCTGTTCAGAAAGAGAGAACATTTCATGTTTAATGACATCATCTGTGTCAGGAACACAAATCCTCTCAGTACATTGATAAACACAGCTGAATTAAAAAATACAATAGACATACAACAAACAGGACCATGTCAATTCTAAAATACAACCCCCACAATCCCAGACAGACATATTCATTTGAAGGAAAGTATATATGTCATAGAAGAATGTGATGCTACAATCTAGAATGATATTATCCCATTTGTTCCCACATCTTTCCCAGACATGCCACTATGCTAATCTTATGCCACTAGTAAGCCTAACATGTCATCCATTTTGATTATTTATTTATTTAAAAGTATGTTTTATTCTTGGTCACAATTGTGACAGAGTGCTCTGTTTATAATAACATAAACAGATATTTACCCCTATTCCTCAACCTCAATATCTATATACCTCAGTCCACTTACCCACACACCTAAACTCAATGACCCACACACCCCAGCCCTGTTACCCCCATGCCCTAACCCTAACACCCACATGCCAATACCCTCAAATCTATACAATCAAGTACAGATACAGGCATATCCTGGCCCTAAATGACCTGTGTGTTACTCAAGACCCCAGTTTATTTGCCAATACACCTCATCCCTGTTACTTTCATATCTCAGCCCTGTTACCCACTTTCCTTAGGCCTGTATTCCTCAAGTCACCAACAGTAACCTATATCCAGCTATTCACTGCACACCCCAACCCTGTTATCAGCATGTTTTAGTCCTGTGACCTCTGACCTGTATACACTAATCATTTCATAGATAAACTAATATTACACTGGTATAACACATGTGATCCAGCCCCAATCTCTTGTTTCTACCACAAACGTTGTTGCCAGAAAGGATTTGATTGGACAATAGACGTCCATCCAGCCCCATTACCTGTATGAACCTTGTGTATCCCTACACCCCATTATAAACCAGGGAAATCCATGGGCATACTCATATAAAACCGGTCTACCCCAGTGTCCAAGCCTCAACATTCATACTAACCAGGTCTACCCCAGTGTCCAAGCCTCAACATTCATACTAACAAGGTCTACCATTGTGCAAGAGACACTAAACAAACCTAATAACATTAAATATCACTTCAATTATTATACTCATTCAGTTTATGGGTCTATACACGGCCAATTCCCCCTGAAATAACAACATATGATGTTTTACAGTAAAAATCTCTGATTTAAACATCAGTAAAGGTAATGGATAATGGTAACATCATCTGTAACATCATTTAGAACAAGTAAATCCTGAACCGAACTCAACTTAAATCTACTGAAGAAAGAAAAGGGATCTGCTATGACTAAATATATAGAATAAATTAGAGGCACTGTATTTTCCTATTAGTCAGACATGTTTGGCAGGTAGCCTAGCGCTTAAGAGCATTGGGCCAGTAACCGAAACGTCGCTGGTTTGAATCCCTGAGGAAACTAGGAAAACATTTGTTGATATGCCCTTGAGCAAGGCACTTAATCCTAATTGCTCTGGATACATATTTTATTTATTTAACGAGGCAAGTCAGTTAAGAACAACTTCTAATTTAGAATGACAGCCAACCCCAGACGATGCTGGACCAATTGTGCTCTGCCCTACGGGACTCCCAATCATGGGCGGTTGTGATACAGCCTGGAATTGAACCAGAGTCTGTAGAGACACTTCTTGAGATGCAGTGCCTTAAACCGTTGCGCCACTCAGGAGCCCAACTTACTTGTTGATATGTACAACTTTAACTTCTCTAGATCCAGCAAAGTACAAAAGGTTTATTTTCTTCCGTATTGTGTCCGGCTGGATTAAATGGGTTCTATAATAAAGAGATGTTTGGAGGGAGAGGTCACTGTGGAGCAGTAGAGCTGTTTCTCACAGACACAAACTCAGCTACAACTCCTCATTTTACAAACACATTTCATCCAGACACACATTTACACATAAAGACAAATAAAACCACAAACACATTTCATTTTCAATAGTTGGTTCAGTTCTGTTCTCCCAAATACATGAAAGAAATGTTCATCATTAATTATAGCATGGTGACTTACTATCAACGTTGGACTCTGCCATTTTAACTGCAATAAAAAGAGAAAACATTCATATTTACATCATTACCATTCATCAAATTCTCTCTTTTGCTCAATCACACAGATACAAACATCACTTCCTCTTTCTCCAGTCCTCATTGTTTTAAAACAGGACTTTTGTGTCTAGTTTGGAAAGTGAAATATACTGACATCTCCTCTTACCTTTACTGGACTTCACATCCTCCACTTCACATTCAAAATAGTTGATTTAAATCCATAACCACTCAAATAGTAACTATATGTGCATATCTACACGTTTTTACAGAACAATCTACACCTCAGGCCTAAACTGAGACACAACTTTCACCTTCACCTTTACACAGGTACTTGGAGTAATCTCCTCCCCCCAGCCTCTCTGGTTATTAGAAAACCCAGTCACAAAGTCTAAATTGTCTATAGGCCTATCGTAAAATGTCATGAAAACAAAAATGTACATTTCTGATCTTAATTTAAGTTTAAGGTTAGGCATAAGGTTAGAAGTGTGGTTTAGGGTTAAATCTGATTTTAAGAATGTAGCTCAGTTGGTAGAGCATAGTGCTTGCAATGCCAGAGTTGTGGTTTCGATTACTAAAAAAGTATGAAAATGAATGACTCACTACAGAGCGTCTGGTAAAATGTAAAAATGGTCAGGGTTTGTGACTTTGTTAACTAGTGAGCAACATTAGAGGGTTTATGCTATCATACAGCATGGTGCTGTCTTCTATCATCATATTTTAGTTAATCATCTCTAAAGTTCTAAAAACTGTTTCAATTCAATTCAGAAGACCGATCCAGCCAGCAGATTGTAGTGATGTTCTTTAATTATAGTCATATTATCCTGAGCTGTAAAGATTTAACAGTGCATATCAATATTAGCTTCTCTTATCTCTTTGGACCCATTCACATGAGTAAATGAGTGAAATTGCTTCCATGACAAATAGTCTCAATGCTTTTCCATCCCCTCCTAACAAAATAAATGTAGCTGACTGGTGGTCATTTACTGTCTGAGAAGAGAGTATCATTGCCGCCTGCTGGTACATGTTGGAAACTGCAGTGAATTTACAAATCAGAAAGTCAGACATACCATATATGGGACTGGGAGTAAAGGCTGAGTTTGGGTTAGGGTGTGTAGGGGACAGGGCTGGGGGTAAAGACTGTGTTTGGGTTAGGTGTGCAGGGGACAGGGGACAGGGCTGGGGGTAAATACTGAGTTTGGGTTAGGGTGTGCAGGGGACAGGGCTGGGGGTAAAGACTGAGTTTGGGTTAGGGTGTGCAGGGGACAGGGGACAGGGCTGGGGGTAAATACTGAGTTTGGGTTAGGGTGTGCAGGGGACAGGGCTGGGGGTAAAGACTGAGTTTGGGTTAGGGTGTGCAGGGGACAGGGCTGGGGGTAAAGACTGAGTTTGGGTTAGGGTGTGCTGGGGACAGGGCTGGGGTAAAGGCTGAGTTTGGGTTAGGGTGTGCAGGGGACAGGGCTGGGGGTAAAGGCTGAGTTTGGGTTAGGGTGTGTAGGGGACAGGGCTGGGGGTAAGGGCTCAGTTTGGGTTAGGGTGTGCAGGGGACAGGGGACAGGGCTGGGGGTATAGACTGAGTTTGGGTTAGGCTGTGCAGGGGACAGGGCTGGGGGTAAGGGCTGAGTTTGGGTTAGGGTGTGCAGGGGACAGGGCTGGGGGTAAAGACTGAGTTTGGTTTAGGGTATGCAGGGGACAGGGGACAGGGCTGGGGGTATAGACTGAGTTTGGGTTAGGGTGTGCAGGGGACAGGGCTGGGGGTAAGGGCTGAGTTTGGGTTAGGGTGTGCAGGGGACAGGGCTGGGGGTAAAGACTGAGTTTGGGTTAGGGTATGCAGGGGACAGGGCTGGGGGTAAGGGCTGAGTTTGGGTTAGGGTGTGCAGGGGACAGGGCTGTGGGTAAAGACTGAGTTTGGGTTAGGGTGTGCAGGGGACAGGGCTGGGGGTAAAGGCTGAGTTTGGGTTAAAACCATTACAATCTGGGCACTTACAGACAGTATCCATGTCAGCACCTTAAGTTAATCAAGACTTTAATTTTCAAAAAAGACACCGGAAACCATATACTTTTTTTGGTCAATTATCTTTAAATTTAGTCTCAGTATGACAATTTTCAACAAGTTTCTACTGTGACATTCTGCACAATGCTGTGTCATGTGGTAGCCCCTGGCAACAGTGTTTACCCTGTTCATCCTCAAACCCAAACCAGTATGTTCTAACCCAGCTGTAGATGTGGAGTATAGCAGCAATTCACTAGAATAGGAGGCATTTTCTGCAACTGAATTCAATTTATTTTGTCATGTTTTTTATTTTGAGTACAAAATATACAAGTGATGCTAGATCTTATGTTTTACAAGTAGATATTTAAAGTTGCATTTGATTTCAACGGTTTGTTTTTAAGTTAATTGTCTGAATTATTTTGGTTAGGTCAGGGTGTGACGAGGGTGGTTTGTTTAGTTTTTGTATGTCTAGGTGTTTATATGTCATGGGGTTTTTGTAAGTCTAGGTATATGTATGTCTATGGTGGCCTGGTATGGTTCCCAATCAGTGGCAGCTGTTTATCGTTGTCTCTGATTGGGGACCATATTTAGGTAGCCATTTAGGTAGTTTGTGGGTTCTTATTCTATGTTTAGTTGCCTGTCTGCACTAGCCATTTTAGCTTCACGGTTCGTTTATTTTGTTTGTTTGTTCAGTGTTCGTTCTTTCAATAAAGAAGAATGTACGCTTACCACGCTGCGCCTTGGTCTCCTCCATACAACGACCGTGACAGTTCTCTATCTAGACAATATTACCATGTCGTCTGAGAAGGTTACTGGTGATTTGTCATTAACTATTTCTCATTGATCCCCATTCAGCCTCATTTACTGCCTTTAAAAAACATAGCTGATATGGCTGACTTGCTTAAACAAATGTGGTTTCTACTGACAATGGAGATGTACAAACTATGGTATAATGGGACGACAAGCGGATAAGAGGCAATCCGTAATTTCGATGAAGACATTAATGAGCGAGCTAGGACGGACGTAGTCAATATATAAAATGGCACCGATAGACAGGGCAGCCGTGCTTCTAGCCCCGAGGAAACTTTGCAGTGTTATTTCTTACATTGTTAGCCCAGACATTTTAGTGTGTTATTACATACAGCCGGGAAGAAGAAGGGCGGGGTGTATGTTTCATGATTAACTACACATGGTGTGATTGTGAAAACATAATGGAACTCAAGTCCTTTTGTTCACCCGACTTAGAATAAATACCTCACAATGAAATGCCGACCGTATTACCTCCCAAGAGAATTATCTTCGGTTATAGTCACAGCCGTGTATATTCCCCGTTACACCTGTTCAGTGTGCATTTACAGGTGATTAGAATGCTTGTTATGGTCATTTTTACATGCCTTCATTACACCTGTCCAGTGTGCCTTTACAGGGGATATTAATGCTCTACTCAGACTCTGTCTAGAGTCTCGCTCCAGAGACTGGGTGGACCGGCCCCTGGGCACAGGGGCCAATCCAGCCAGCTCACTTCCCCAGGGATATGGGGGGAGGGGCCGGAGAGAGCTGAGGCTGACCCAGGGAGGGGGGCCCGACCCCCGGAGAGGGGTGCCTACTTCCGCCAACGGCCACCAGGGGGCACAGTACATCCAGCCAGCTCCCTGCACGGGCTGGGGCAACCCAGGGGGAGCCACTACATTCAGCCAGCTCCCTGCACTGGCTGGGGCAACCCAGGGATCGCCACTACATTCAGCCAGCTCCCTGCCCCAAGGAGAAGAGGGGTGATGGCCCAATGAGGGCCACCAGGGGTCGCCACTTCGTCCAGCCAGCTCCCTGTTCCAGCTATAGAGAGAAATAGTAATGATTTGTTGGACAGCCTATGGACATCCCAATGCTGCCCATTCTGTCTCATCAAAATTCCCCAAAATGCAAACAGGTATGACCTTTGACCCACCAAGGTGGACCCATGGAGATGTCATTAACATTTCAATTATTTTATACTTAATTTCATACCTTATACCTTATTTCATACCTTAAGTTAATAACATATCAATTGCCTGAAAATAAAAACTGAAATATTTAAACAAAAACAAAAGAATAACAATTTTAAACTAAAAGACTAAAAAAGCACGTTAAGGAAAAGTAAAGCTAATAAGGTGTGTTTTAAGATCCCTTTTAAATATGTCCACAGTTTCAGACCTCCTCAGGTTCTCTGGCAGGCTATTCCAGAGGCTGATGGGCATAATAACTAAAGGCTGCCTCTCCATGCCTCTTGGTCCTAGACTTCACGATAGTTAAAAGGCCAGTGCCAGAGGCCCTGAGGGACATACTGGGTACATAACTTAAAAGCATGTCTGACATGTATTGAGGTGCACTATGGAACGCCTTTTGGGTCTTTGCGTGTCAAAAAGATACACGTCAAATAACACTATGTAAACTATATGCAAATGTTGGCCGATCACAAATAAGGTGCATGTGAAAACAGCTATATGAAAAACATCTCATTCATCATCACCAACAAACGACTAAATCATGTCGAACCTTAAAAACATGAGACCTCTTTTTAAGTTTTACCAGCCAAGTGCAACCACCTTTACAACCAGCCCAGGAGGATCAGGTGGTTCAAAGGTAGGATTCATTCAGGTAGGTTAGGTAATACCTGGCAAAAGTCAACATTAAACGGTACAACTACCTAGTAACTTTAACACGTAACGCTCCCCTGTCTATTATTAGTCTATCTAGCTAGCTATGTTATCGTGTGTTATTTTACAGTATGTCCGTTCCAGTAAACTAGGCCTTGTGGGGTTTTGTTAGGCTTAGCGTGCTAAAATAACTATAAACTAGATGGATTTTACATTAATTAAAGTTTAGGCTACTGACTCATGTAGGCCTGACAATTTGTCTTTGTTCTCAAGAGTAACAGGTTCTCACAGCCTAACCATGGGGCCACAGCCTGAAAGAATGTGTTGTGTATGCAACAATGTACAAGGGCATAAGATATGAACAGCAGTGTGAAGTGTGTGTGTGTTATAATTGTGCAACAAAGTGTGGCTACTGTGAGGTTCTGAATTATGCACTATAACCCAATTCTGAATTATGCACTATAACCCAATACTATAACACATGTGATTGAATATTAGCAACTGTTGGCCTGGGAGACTGGGTGTCTGTGTGTGTGTGTGCTGAAAGTAACAGTTAGCCCCAGATAAGTGTGCTGGGAAGCTGTGGTTAGCCTTGAGCGAGAACAGTGGCCATTGTATACAGGTGCGAATAGCTCAGACAATATTACAGAGCTGTCTGACCTCAGTCTTTGGGGTGAAGGAGCGTAATCTACACAGCAACAGCGTCGGGACATCACATGCGCTAAGGGGCCAGGACTGGCTTAAGGCGCCAACATCAACGATAGGCTGGGTAAGTCTAAACCATGCCCAGTCTCTACTCTGACAGGCCGGCTCGGAAGTGGGAACTATCTCTGTCATGAGTATAATATACTATCTTTGTCAGGAACAAATCAGTTCTCTGTCTTATCCTGCGTGATGAAACATTGAACCCGTATATACGGAAATTGCATTTGCCATTTATTACTTAGTTAATAAAAAGTACATAGCATACAATTAGTGACTCATTGTCATACTTGTCCTTATACCAGATTGAATTGACGCAACCCTAACAGCCTGTCTATTATTATCTATCTAGGTAGCTATGTTATCGTTTGTTATTTTACAGTTTGTCTGTTCCAGTAAACTAGGCCTTTCTGTTATTAATCTATCTAGCTAGCTATGTTATCGTGTGTTATTTTACAGTTTGTCCGTTCCAGTAAACTAGGCCTGTATATTATTAGTCTGTCTAGCTAGCTATGTTATCATTTGTTACTTTACAGTTTGTCCGTTCCAGTAAACTAGACCTGTCTATTATTAGTCTGTCTAACTAGCTATGTTATCGTTTGTTATTTTACAGTTTGTCCGTTCCAGTAAACTAGACCTGTCTATTATTAGTCTATCTAGCTAGCTATGTTATCATTTGTTACTTTACAGTTTGTCCGTTCCAGTAAATGAGGCCTTTCTATTGCTATTATGTTGTGTTATGATGTTGACTTTTCTTAAAATATCGCTGGAACATGAAGCGTCGTTGGACTGGACTGAACAAACTAACGTTAGCTAGCTAACGATAGCAGCAGCTACCGTGGGGTGTGAGAGTCTGGACGCCGTCGATTAGGCTGAGTGTCATTATTGTAACTTTTATAACGTTTACACATGTCAGATTTCAGTCGTTCAGGAGACGGAATAATGCTGGAATCTAAAGGCGTCAACCCGGGAGAAGCAGGCTGATAACTATGAGTGTTTGTCTGATCGCTGAGTCTAACATCCAGCAGCTGAACAGGAGAGGTACATTTTCCCCTTATCCCTGCAGTACATGAGGACACAGTGCGGTCCACAGTGCTTGTTTTGTAAGTAACCTAGGTGTGAATCTATCTTGTGATTTAACATAGACTTATTGAAGGTTATTTTACTGATTTAAAGATCATGGACCGTTTCCCTGTTTTAGATTAGGATGTTTTTCATTAGATTTAAATAATGTTTCCATATCTCAGTAGAAAACAAAGATAACTAAGGCCAGGGCGTGACAAAAAGCATGTCTGACATGTATTGAGGTGCACTATGGAAGGCCGTTTGTGTCGTTGCGTGTCAAAAAGATACACGTCAAATAACATTATTTGAACGTGTTAAATTATTATGTGTGACGTGGTGTCATACTCAGGTCCTGATTGGTCAAGAAGCTTATTGAAGTGTATCTTTTTGACACGCAAAGACCCAAACGGCGTTCCTTAGAACACGGCGTGTCGTTTCCAATGTGAACAAATGAGTCATAGTGGGCGGAACAAGGAAGGAGGTGGGCATGGCCAGGCACGAGCTAGTGAGATCCTATTGGCACGTTCTAGCATTGTTTGAATAAGTAATTTATTTATTCATTCAATAGTATGCCTATAAAGACATTATCATTTGAGGGAGGTGGTACAATTATTAGTAATTATTTCCTCCAGTCAACAGTTATCTGAGCTGAACCAATCATCAACTGGTCTATTGACTATTTGATACATTACAAATGAATTAGTCTGAAAAACTGAATGACATCACTCATGTTCCCTGATTCAATCCTCTCTCCTCCAGACTCTCTCAAACTTACCAAGCTCACCAGCTGATGCCTCCCTCTTCAGCTTGTCCTCCTGGGTCTCATGTTGTAAGTACTCTGATCCTGAGGCTATGGTGTAAAACAGAGAGGTGAGTTCTGTGTGGTGGACTACATCACTATATACAGAGCAAACAGGACCAATCAGATTTCTCCTGTCACGCAAGCCTCCCTCATGTAGGAACTGTGGGCACCAATGAGATCTGGTTAACTTCATAAATAATGTTGTTTTGTTATTGTCCTATCTCTGATCAAATGATTATGTTCATTGTTAGTGATAACCAGCATTGGGCTCTATGGCAGATACAGGATATTGTGTCAGGAGGCAGGGTTCTATGGAATATACATTCAGTAGAATCTGAAGAACATCTGACATCATAATCCAACCTACCTTGAGAACATTTGGGGAGAGTATTGATAAATGTAAAGAAACTGATTTAATGTGTAGCCTTGAAGAAGACACACTGCTGTTCACAAGGCCTGTAGTTTTTATAGTATCAGATTAACACTCTGGTTTGTTCTTTGTCATGTGTTATTGGTTGTCAATAAACAAAACAGACAAATAAGTAATTACTCACCCAGTCTTGCTCCTGATCATCCATTATCCAAGATGGAGAGTCATGAATAATGATCATGTAAAACAGAATGCATTAGTTATTATTGTTCATTGAATTTCTGTCTCATTACACAATTTAATGAAATACCATACATCATATTGGAATGACTGTTCATCACATTCATTACTAATGTACATCTAGGGAAAGGGATGTAAGCAGCACTACTATGTGAGCAGTCTGAGAATGACTGAATGCTTCATAATAAGACATCAAGCTAAATTCAAGCTGATTCTATTTAAATGTTGGTGTGTGAAATGTTGAGCTATATGGCAGATATATTGTGGGAGGTTTATGATGTGAAAATTCTGGATAATTTGAAGAACATCTATACATCTTAATCCAACTTACCTTGAGAACATTTGGGGAGAGAATTGATAAATGTAAAGAAACTGATTTAATTTGTAGCCTTGAAGAAGACACACTGCTGTTCACAAGGCCTGTAGTTTTATAGTATCAGATTAACACTCTGGTCTGTTCTTTGTCTTGTGCTATTGATTGTCAATAAACAAAACAGACAAATAAGTAATTACTCACCCTCTTCTGATCATCCATTATCCAAGATGGAGAGTCATGAATAATGATCATGTAAAACAGAATGCATTAGTTAATATTGTTCATTGAATTTCTGTCTCATGTCATAATTTAATGAAATACCATACATCATATTGGAATGACTGTTCATCACATTCATTACTAATGTACATCTGGGGAAAGGGATGTAAGCAGCACTACTATGTGAGCAGTCTGAGAATGACTGAATGCTTCATAATAAGACATCAAGATAAATTCAAGCTGATTCTATTTTCATTTTGGAGTGTAATGTTGACCTCTATGGCAGATACAGTTGAAGTCGGAAATTTTCATTCACCTTAGCCAAATACATTTAAACTCAGTTTTTCACAATCCCTGACATTTAATCCTGGTAAAAAATGCCCTGTTTTAGGTCAGTTATGATGTCAGTGTGTCAGAAGTTTACATACACACAATTAGTATTTGTGTGCATTGCCTTTAAATTGTTTAACTTGGGTCAAACATTTCGGGTAGCCTTCCACAAGCTTCCCACAATAAGTTGGGTGAATTTTGGCCCATTCCTGCTGACAGAGCTGGTGTAACTGAGTCAGGTTTGTAGGCCTCCTTGCTCGCACACCCTTTCAGTTCTGCCCACACATATTCTGTAGGATTGAGGTCAGGGCTTTTTGATGGCCACTCCAATACCTTGACTTTGTTGTCCTTAAGCCATTTTGCCACAACTTTGGAAGTATGCTTGGGGTCATTGTCCATTTGGAAGACCCGTTTGCGACCAAGCTTTAACTTCCTGACTGATGTCTTGAGATGTTCAATATATCCACATAATTTTCCTACCTCATGATGCCATCTATTTTGTGAGTGCACCAGTCCCTCCAGCAGCAAAGCACCCCCACAATATGATGCTGCCACCCCCAATGCTTCACGTTTGGGGTTGATGTTCTTCGGCTTGCAAGCCTCCCCCTTTTTCCTCCAAACATAACGATGGTCATCAAGGCTAAACAGTTCTAGTTTTGTTTAATCAGACCAGAGGATATTTCTCCAAAAAGTACAATCTTTGTCCCCATGTGCAGTTGCAAACCGTAGTCTGTTTTTTTATGGAGGTTTTGGAGCAGTGGCTTCTTCCTTGCTGAGCGGCCTTTCAGGTTATGTCGATATAGGACTCGTTTTACTGTGGATATAGATACTTTTGTACCTCTTTCCTCCAGCATCTTCACAAGGTCCTTTGCTGTTGTTCTGGGATTGATTTGCACTTTTCACACCAAAGTACGTTCATCTCTAGGAGACAGAAAGCGTCTCCTTCCTGAGTGGTATGACGGCTGCGTGGTCCCATGGTGTTTATACTTGCGTACTATTGTTTGTACAGATGAACGTGGTACCTTCAGGAGTTTGGAAATTGCTCCCAAGGATGAACCAGACTTGTGGAGGTCTACAATTTTTTCTCTGAGGTCTTGGCTGATTTCTTTTCATTTTCCCATGATGTCAAGCAAAGAGGCACTGAGTTTGACAGTAGGCCTTGAAATCCATCCACAGGTACACCTCCAATTGACTCAAATGATGTCAATTAACCTATCAGAAGCTTCTAAAGCCATGACATCCGTTTCTTGAATTTTCCAAGCTATTTAAGGGCACAGTCAACTTAGTGTATGTTAACTTCTGACCCACTGGAATTGTGATACAGTGAATTACAAGTTAAATAATCTGTCTGTAAACAATTGTTGGAAACATTACTTGAATCATGCACAAAGTAGATGTCCTAACCGACTTGCCAAAAATATAGTTTGTTAACAAGAAATGTGTGGAGTGGTTGACAAACAAGTTTTAATGACTCCAACATAAGTGTATGTAAACTTCTGACTTCAACTGTATATTGTTGGAGGACTATGTGAAATGTTGACCTCTATGACAGATATATTGTGGGAGATCTATGATATGAAAATTCTGGATAATTTGAAGAATATCTATACATCTTAATCCAACTTACCTTGAGAACATTTGGGGAGAGTATTGATAAATGTAAAGAAACTGATTTAATGTGTATCCTTGAAGAAGACACACTGCTGTTCACAAGGCCTGTAGTTTTTATAGTATCAGATTAACACTCTGGTCTGTTCTTTGTCTTGTGTTACTGGTTTTCAGTAAAGAAAAGAGACAAAAGAGTAATTACTCACCCCGTACTGATCATCCATTATCCAAGATGGAGAGACATGAATAATGATCATGTAAAACAGAATGTAATAGTTATTATCATTACCTTCAAATCACCATCTGTCACATGATCCTCTCAAATTCCATAGTGATGTGATATACATCAGAGGGGTGTGAGTGTTCATCACATTCATTACTAATGACAATCAAGGGACGTGACAGTAATGTTGGAATGGTTCTAATGCTTTAGGACCAGCTCAGAGCTCAGAGTGATGGTAATATGCATTGTAACTAGTTGATATTCAGAATGAATCTAGTCTATTCATCTGTAACTCCTACTATGAACTCCTACCTACATGAGAAAGTACAAGTGTTCTGTACAGGGAAAGAGACTGGTTGTTATTGTTGTTGTTTATGTGTTTAGAAACATTACTGGAGTTCTAGAACACTTACCTTCTCTCTCCCATAAACTCACTGCAGCCTCCGTCTTCTGTTCTCCATGGATGACCTGACATATGTAGACTACTCTATCTGGCCTCCTGAAGTCTGTCAGCCTCAGAGACACGTTGCCTCTCTCCAGCTCCTGGGTGATCAGACTCACTCTGCCCTTATAGCCACTCCTCTCTGTCACCTGGCCATTCTTATACAGGTAAATACACTCTGTCTCTTTAAACCACCTGATCGTCATGGCAACAGCACTGGTGTCAGGTGAGAGGTGACAGGGTAGGGTGACCTCTTCACCAACATCAGACCACACATAGTCTTCTGAGGTGAGTTTAAACTGATCTGTTCAGAAAGAGAGAACATTTAATGACATCATCTGTGTCAGGAACACAAATCCTCTCAGTACATTTATAAACACAGCTGAATTAAAAACTACAATAGACATACAACAACCAGGACCATGTCAATTCTAAAATACAACCCCCACAATCCCAGACAGACAGATTCATTTGAAGGAAAGTATATATGTCATAGAAGAATGTGATGCTACAATCTAGAATGATATTATCCCATTTGTTCCCACATCTTTCCCAGACATGCCACTATGCTAATCTTATGTCACTAGTAAGCCTAACATGTCATCCATTTTGATTATTTATTTATTTAAAAGTATGTTTTATTCTTGGTCACATTGTGACAGAGTGCTCTGCCTATAATAACATGAACAGATATTTACCCCTATTCCTCAACCTCAATATCTATATACCTCAGTCCACTTACCCACACACCCCAGCCCTGTTACCCCCATGCCCTAACCCTAACACCCACAATATCTATATACCTCAGTCCACTTACCCACACACCTAAACTCAATGACCCACACACCCCAGCTGTGTTACCCCCATGCCCTAACCCTAACACCCACAATATCTATATACCTCAGCCCACTTACCAACACACCTAAACTCAATGACCCACACACCCCAGCCCTGCTACCCCCATGCCCTAACCCTAACACCCACATGCCAATACCCTAATACAATCAGGTACAGATACAGGCATATCCTGGCCCTTAATGACCTGTGTGTTACTCAAGACCCTAGTTCCTTTGCCAATATACCTCATCCCTGTTACTTTCCTATCTCAGTCCTGTTACCCACTTTCCTTAGGCCTGTATTCCCCAAGTCACCAACAGTAACCTATATCCAGCTATTCGCTGCACACCCCAACCCTGTTATCAGCATGTTTTAGTCCTGTGACCTGTGACCTGTATACACTAATCATTTTCATAGATAAACTAATATTACAGTGGTATAACACATGTGACCCAGCCCCAATCTCTTGTGTCTACCACAAACGTTGTTGCCAGAAAGGATTTGAATGGACAATAGACGTCCATCCAGCCCCATTACCTGTATGAACCTTGTGTATCCCTACACCCCATTATAAACCAGGGAAATCCATGGGCATACTCATATAAAACAGGTCTACCCCAGTGTCCAAGCCTCAACATTCATACTAACCAGGTCTACCCCAGTGTCCAAGCCTCAACATTCATACTAACCAGGTCTACCCCAGTGTCCAAGCCTCAACATTCATACTAACCAGGTCTACCCCAGTGTCCAAGCCTCAACATTCATACTAACCAGGTCTACCATTGTGCAAGAGACACT
Source organism: Salvelinus fontinalis (assembly GCF_029448725.1). Lineage (NCBI taxonomy): Eukaryota > Metazoa > Chordata > Actinopteri > Salmoniformes > Salmonidae > Salvelinus > Salvelinus fontinalis. The sequence continues at coordinate 1,682,392 of NC_074668.1, read as the reverse complement.
AAACAAACCTAATAACATTAAATATCACTTCAATTATTATACTAATTCACTTTATGGGTCTATACACGGCCAATTCCCCCTGAAATAACAACATGTGATGTTTTACAGTAAAAATCTCTGATTTAAACATCAGTAAAGGTTCATGGATAATGGTAAAATCATCTGTAACATCATTTAGAACAAGTAAATCCTGAACCGAACTCAACTTAAATCTACTGAAGAAAGAAAAGGATCTGCTACGACTAAATATATAGAATAAATTAGAGGCACTGTATTTTCCCCTTAGTCAGACATGTTTGGCAGGTAGCCTAGCACTTAAGAGCATTGGGCCAGTAACCGAAACGTCGCTGGTTTGAATCCCTGAGGAAACTAGGAAAACATTTGTTGATATGCCCTTGAGCAAGACACTTAATGCTAATTGCTCTGGATACATATTTTATTTATTTAACGAGGCAAGTCAGTTAAGAACAAATTCTAATTTAGAATGACAGCCAACAACAGACTTTTACCTTGTCAGCCCGGGGATTCAATCTAGCAACCTTTCGGTTACTGGCTCAACGCTCTAACCACTAGGCCACCTGCCACTCCTCATGTTGCAAACACATTTCATCCAGACACACATTTACACATGAAGACAAATAAAACCACAAACACATTTCATTTTCAATAGTTGGTTTAGTTCTGATCTCGCAAATACATGAAGGAAAAGTTCATCATTAATTATAGAATGGTGACTTACTATGAACTCTGGACTCTGCCATTTTAACTGCAATAAAAAGAGAAAACATTCATATTTACATCATTACCATTCATCAAATTCTCTCTTTTGCTCAATCACACAGATACAAACATCACTTCCTCTTTCTCCAGTCCTCATTGTTTTAAAACAGGACTGTTGTGTCTAGTTTGGAAAGTGAAATATACTGACATCTCCTCTTACCTTTACTGGTCTTCACGTCCTCCACTTCACATTCAAAATAGTTGATTTAAATCCATAACCACTCTAATAGTCACTATATGTGCATATCTACACGTTTTTACAGAACAATCTACACCTCGGGCCTATACTGAGACACAACTTTCACTTTCACCTTTACACAGGCACTTGGAGTAAACTCCTCCCCCCAACCTCTCTGGTTATTAGAAAACCCAGTCACAAAGTCTAAATTGTCTACAGGCCTATCGTAACATGTCATGAAAACAAAAATGTACATTTCTGATCTTAATTTAGGTTTAAGGTTTGGCATAAGTTTAGCAGTGTGTAGAATAGGGTTCAAATCAGAAGACCGATCCAGCCAGCAGATGGTAGTGATGTTCTTTAATTATAGTCATATTATCCTGAGCTGTAAAGATTTAACTGTGTCTATCAATATTATCTTCTCTTATCTCTTTGGACCCATTCACATGAGTAAATGAGTGAAATTGCTTCCATGACAAATAGTCTCAATGCTTTTCCATCCTCTCCTAACAAAATAAATGTAGCTGACTGGTGGTCATTTACTTGTCTGAGAAGAGAGTATCATTGCCACCTGCTGGTCAATGTTGGGAACTGCAGTGAATTTACAAATCAGAAAGTCAGACGTATGATTTAGGGGGCTGTTGTTGTGGGCAGTCCGGCTCTTTTTGGCCCCCAAACTGCTCTTTAATAAAAATATGTTTTGTATTTTTTCCAAGTCAAACAGTTTGCGATAGTTTGACTATGATTGGTGTTAATGTAGCGTGGTTCGTTCTGCGTTGTGTAATTCTTAATGAAGACGCTGCCACAACTGATGGTCTGCTCGTTGAAATCTTTTTATTTGCCCTGCACACGAAGAGACAACACACACGTTACCCTTGGTGCAGTCACAGCTCTCCGGCACCTTGCTAGCCGAGGGTCAGGCAAAAGAGCGCCAAAAGGAATTAACAGGTGCTGCGTGCACACTCGCTGCACAACAGCATATACAAGTAAAACTATACAGAACATAATTCTGACAAAATAAAAGACATACCTGCACACGAAGAGACAACACACACGTTACCCTTGGTGCAGTCACAGCTCTCCGGCACCTGCGCGAGCACATGTACACTCACTCAACCACTGTCACAAGTACTTAGAAGTTACAACAGATACCCCAGTCAGTGAGCTCTGTGAAACTTGTTAACATAAATTCCTACACTGTCCACACTATACCAAACGTATGGTTGCAAAACAGTACATTGTATAACCTTATGACGGTTCCATATTAAACAGTTTCGGAGCCAAGGACAACATACCTTGCTAGCCGAGGGTCAGGCAAAAGAGAACGATAAAGTGGTATGGGGATACAGATAACCCGCGATGGGCCAAACCAAAATATACAAAACTTTTACAATCACTTGTATGTACAATATTGGTATGAAAAAGTGTTTGTACACCAAATAAAAACATTAGCTATGCAGCTGTAATTAAATAAAAAAATACACTGAATTATTATTATTATTACCAGATTATTAACATCCCCTCTTGACCTGGCCTATTTGAATTTGTCCTTGTGTGCAATTTGGTGCGTAATCTAGGGGAACAACATCACACTGCTACATTCACCCCCACTGTTTTACACTAGATTATAGACCCAAAACAAAACACATTACCTCAAAGGTAACAAAGCAAAGAAAGAAAAAAAATTCACACCCACAGGGCGACAGAGTAACCCAGTGTAGTCCCTTAATTCTAGACCCACAAATGGTCGATCAGCTGAAAAGCTATCCCGCGAAGGATTAGGAAAAATAAGGGGTAGCTAATCCCTTATTCAACCGTATACGAAAAATGCCATATACATTTTATGCCGATGGACTACACACAAAGTTACATGAATTGTCAAATATATTAGACAAACCCACAAATCATTCTAAGACATGCTTAGATTTCCTACATTCCTACAAAAGAAAAGGTAGGCAATATCCTACCGTCACTGAGAAAACAAGAACTGTTTCATTTCCTGTGTAGACATAGTTTGGATTAACCTATCCACTGGCTTAATAAGTCTACCCAGTCTAGTCCGAACACCCTCACCCACAAACCTAGCAGGAATGTCACAGACAGCACTAACCCTGCTCAGAGGTCTAACCTCAGGATGGGGAGTACTACAGATCCGCATCTCCGGAGCCAGCACACTTTCAGTTACCGACTCAACACTAGTAGTGTCAGACGACTGATCAGAATCCTGGTAGATTGTCACAGACCACACTGACGAAGCATCTTCAACCAAGGTAACATCATCCACACTGAATGGAGTTTCGCAATCAGAACTCTTGTAGGCTTCGGGGATATCTCTCTGGTCCACTTCTGCTGAGCACACCTCACTTAAGGGGACTTCATACGGTTGTTCCACCTCACTTCCATCAGCCGGGACTTCACCATCCTCTTGGAGTATCCTCCCAGAAGACTCAGGAAGGCCTGCTACCCAGTGGACAGTCCTGGCGTCACTCCCATCCATTTGGCTGGACATTGCAGACATCTCAGAGATCACGTCACCACTCGATAGAGATCCGTGACCCTCAGGTTCCTCCCACGAAGGTAAAGGCAGAAAGTTGACTGGCATAATCAGGTTCCTATGCACAGTTTTGATGCGTCCAGTGGTAGGGTGTTGGATACGATATGTGTTCAGTGAGCTGTTCTTTGCAACCACTATGTACACCACACTCTCCCAGCGATCAGCCAGTTTCTTCTTGCCCCTCTCCCCCTTGTTAGCAAGTAGAACTCTATCTCCCTTCTGCACCGAGTGACCCTTAGACCGTCTGTTGTAGACCTCTGCTTGTCTCTTTTGTTGCTTACTGGCATGCTGCTGGGCCAATGTCATGGCCTCTCTCAGATCCTCACCCAGAGACTGGACATACTTATCCACATCTACTGTGTCCCCATCCAACAGCACACTTTCAAACATAACATCTACCGGCAACCTAGGGGTGCGTCCGAACATCAAGAAGAAGGGTGGAAACCCAGTAGTCTCATGAACAGTGCAGTTATAGGAGAATGTCAATGTGTTCAACATCTGAGGCCATTTAGCCTTAGACCTAGCTGGCAGAGCTCTAATCATCCCACCCAGTGTACGATTCAGACGTTCTGCTTGACCGTTACCCATGGGATGATAAGGTGTGGTGTGGGACTTTTCAACACCAGATAACTGAAGTAATTCTGCAATAAGTAAACTCTCGAAGTTTGCACCCCTGTCAGAATGGATGCAATCAGCGAACCCATAAATGCAGAAGAAATTATTCCAGAGAACACGAGCAACAGTCTTAGCAGACTGGTTTGGACATGGATACGCACAGGCCAGCTTAGTAAAGTGATCAGTCACTACTAACACATCAATAGACTTGTTGTTTGAATCTTCGGCAGTCCAGAAATCAATACACACAAGTTCTAAAGGTGCCGTTGTCACAATGGAGACAAGTGGGGCTCTTGCTTCAGGCTCAGGTGCTTTACTCAACACACATCTCTTACAGTGGGCCACATATTCCTTGACATCCTTCTCCATAGATTCCCAGTAAAACCGCTGTCTCGTGAGCCACAATGTGCGCTGCTGACCCTGATGACCAGCATCATCATGAACTCCCTTCAACACAAGGCCTCTCAAAGACACAGGTACGACATACTGGAATATTTTCTTCTTACTCACTGGGTGTTTTGAGACACGATACAGAATCCCTAACCGCGTGGTGAGTTTCCCCCACTGTCTTAGAGTATAAACTGTTTCTTTAGCTTCAAAGACTCGCTCTCTCCTAGATGGGCGCCGGCCTCTATCTACAAAGAACATTACTCTGCTGATGATAGGATCCAGTGACTGGTTATCATACAGCTCCTTGTGTGTAAGGACAGGTAAAGGGCTCTGACCCATGGACATCAACTTCTCAAGGTGCTGCACATGTGAAACGGACCTCACTGTGGCACCATCATCCCATCGGCGATGGGCTTGGAGGACAGCAGACACCTCTTCACAGGAAACCAACCCACTGACATCGTCTCCAGCTCTACTCAACTCACTCCCAGGAGCCATAGACGTTCCACAGCCAGCCTCGGGCTGCTCACAGGAGAGACGGAACATGTCTTGTACATCATCCAGTCGAAGACCTCTGGCTTCCTCCAGCAGGACATCATATGGAATTCTTGTCAGTCGGTGCAGAACTTTGGGGCGGACAAATGGCTCTCTGCTCAAAGCATCAGCAACGACATTCTTGGGCCCTGGTATGTACTGGATATCAAAATCAAAAGGTGCCAGCTTTGCAACCCATCTCTGCTCACATGCATCAAGTCTCGGCTTTGTAAGAATATATTTGAGTGGATTGTTGTCGGTCCACACCGTAAACTTATGCCCTCGCAGCCAATGGCTGAACTTATCATGAATGGCCCATTTCATGGCTAGAAATTCCAGCCGGTGAGCAGGATACTTGGATTGTGCATGATTAAGAGATTTACTAGCAAAAGCTATTGGCCTGGCTATGGCCTTCCCATCTTGCACTTGGGATAGTACCGCTCCCAAACCACTAGTAGATGCATCAACAGAAAGCAAAAATGGCTGAGAAAAATCTGGATGAGCCAGCAGTGCCTGGTCAACTAGTGCTGCTTTCAAAGCTTCAAAAGCGAGTTGACACTCGGCAGTCCAGTCTGCAGCAGTGAGCCTGCGAGAGGGACCAGGCCTCTTTCTGCCCTTGCCTCTCCTAGGCTTCTTCTGACCTGTAGTCAGCTGAAACAATGGCCTAGCAACCATGGAACAATTCTCAATGTAGTGTTGATAGTATACTACCATACCAAGGAAAGAACGGATTTTGCTAGGAGACGGAGTGACACCATCAGCTTCCATCATCTCACTCTCAGTCACATTCAAAATGGTTTGAATCTTAGCAGGATCAGTGGCTACGCCCTCCTGAGAAATGATGTGGCCCAAAAACTTAACAGACCTCCTCAAAAACTTGCACTTAGACGGAGACAGTTTAAGATTGTGCTCCTGCAACCGCTGGAAAACCATCTCAAGTCTCTGCAGACTCTCTTCCTCCGTCTTAGCAAAAACCATCAGATCATCCAAATAGCAAAGGAGACTTAGAAAGTTTTGGTCCCCAAAGATGGTCAGCATCATTCTCATAAACGTAGCCGGGCTGGTGCAAAGGCCCTGAGGCAAACGATTGTACTCGTGCAGACCTAAAGGAGAGGAAAAGGCAGTGTATTTCTTATCCTCTTCATGCAGTGGCACATTGTAGTACCCTGATGTCAAGTCCATTGTGCTGAAGAAGGCATTACCTCCCAGCGCCGCCAGTACATCAGCCTGATGAGGCAGGGGATGAGCATCCTTCACTGTGCGGGCGTTTAACCACCTAAAGTCAGTACATAGACGCAAGTCCCCATTCTTTTTCCATACCAGCACCAATGGTGAGGCATACTCGCTGCTGGATTTTCTGACGATTTCCTTTTCCTCCATATCATCCAGTGTTTCCCTGAGTTTTTGGTAATCAGCTGGAGAAAGCCTACGATAAGGTAATCGAAATGGGCGGTCATCAGTCAGCCGTATGCGATGGCAGAACTCTTTTGCCTCTCCACAATCCAGGCTATGTCTAGAGAACACCGTGTCATACTTCTCAATTAAACCGACAAGTTTGTCTTTCCAGAACTGTGAGACTGGACACTCCTCAACCGACAGGCCTTGAAGTCCAAGATTGCTCAGTGTACTGTTTCCATTAACTACACTGCCATCAACTGAACTCTTGGCTGTAAGACTGCCATGTGAGCTGTCACATTGTGCTTTTGCCACGTTCTGGTAAGCAGCTTTCTGCTTGACATCATCAAAATCCTCCAATGCAATACAAGGGTACACATCTGCCACTTTAGCATTTCGTCTCAGGGTAACTGGCGAAGTTGTTGGATTCACAATCTTCACAGGGAGCCATCCATCCCCCCACAGAGGCGTAACTACTCTCCCTACTAGTATGTGTCGATTCACACAACGAGACGTGCTGGGTTCGACAACAACAGTACTGCCCACAGAGAGTTTTGTCTTTGGGGGTAAGCGGCCCCACACAAGATGCTCACTCATGGGTTGGAGCGTTACTGCCCTCTTCAACTTAATGGTGCCCACTTTATCTGGGATGGAGTCTCCTCTCCATCTCTCCAGATTTGATAGGAGACGCAGGAACTGGCTGTCCTCACACTGTCCAGAGGGACCTGGCGTACCCACCACCTGCCAGTAGCTGTCATTTGATTTGAACTGTCTAATCAGAGACTTCAACACGTTAGTGCCAACAATGAGTTCATCAACCTGCCCATCTACAATCAGCACTGGGACTACATAACTGAAGCCATAAAGCTGTAGTTTCAAGTCACACATGCCCACTAGGCTAGTTTGCGTCCCACCACAACCCACCAGTATGATGTCTGAAGGAGCTAGAAAGTTCCCCTCTACCACTCCTGCCTCCCTCAACCGAGGTACAATATCTGCGCGCAGAGTAGTAGCCATGGACCCACTATCTAACATCCCCTTCAGCTCAACTTTATCCTGTACTAGCACGGTGGTGTAAAACAAACTGTCATTCTGAGAAATTCTCATTGTGTTCTGAAAAATTACTGTGTTGTTCTTGGGTACTGACTCACAAAAATAAGAATAAACAGATTGGATATCATCATCAGTGGAGGAAAAATTAGACTGCCTCACATTGCCCTCCTCAGAATGGAGACTTTCTAGTTTTCCTGAGACCTGCCAGTCTGCCCACATACAGGGCTCTTTCGCTTCCCAGTCTCACTACAGTCAAAGCTCATGTGGCCAGGAGAGAAGCACTTGAAACACAGCTGGTGCATCTGACAGTGAGCTTTGGTCCAGTGATTAGTGCTTCCACAGACAGCGCACTCACGCTCACGTTTGGGGAACTGTTTACGGGGCCCTCTGTTCACAGACTGAGTATTGCTGACAAGAGCCTTCTCTAGCATACTCAAAACCTTCTCTAATGTCCCACCCTCAGATACAGATTGGGCCTGTTCTGGTTCACGGCCACATCGAGAAAAAGATGACACATTAGGTCTGCTCTCAGGATCCACTTCCTCCTGGGGGGAGTCGAAGACAGCAGCCACCTGCTGTGAAAGTTGTGTTCTACATGCTTTACGCTCCCTTAACAGTTCATCCAAACGATCCTGGACCTCACTGGCTGTCCAGTCACGAAGGGGTTTGCATTTGAACACTTGGGCCAACTCTTTATCAGGACAGTTACGTACAAACATGACTGCCAACTCTGAGCACTGATTGGGCAAGGTTCTACCCTCACTTACAAGGTACTGTTCAGCTGCTTCTGCAGCTTTGTTAAGCCTAATCCAGAAATCTAGTGGACCCTCATTAGCATATGGTCTCATTGAATAGAAGTCAGCTAATGGCATACCTGAGTAGACAGTATCCCCAAAGTGTTGCTTGAGAACACTGAACACTGCCTTAACATCTGTGACAACAGGGTTGTTACGCATCCAGACTTTGGTCACATCCCGTGCCCTCCCCATGAGCCTAGACATCACCTCCCCAACATTCTCAGACCCAGTGTAACCCCTCTTCTCTAGGTAGACTCCCATTAGCTCCTCCCACTCCAGGACAGAGTACTTATCTGAGCCATCACCCCTGAAGAAAGGTGGAGCACTAACCTCTGACTTCACAACCAGATTCAGCTTGGACGCATCAATTAAAGTTGACCCACATTGTTGAGGCAGGGGAAACTGCTGGGATTGGTCAGGGGAATGGGCAGGAGAAAGACTTGAAGCCCCAGGCTGCAGTAAACTCGCTCTGATAGATTCTCCTATCTCTGAACCAATCTGCTTAATAAGGTCACTAAGCTGACTCGGTGTCCCATTATTACTGAGGACTGGGGACAATGGTACATCAAGAGACAGAGGTGGGATACCCTGGTCAGGTGGAGTAAACAGCCTACCCCTCCCAGTGCTTGTAAACTCAGGACTAGCAGCCACTCTACTCCCAGGAGCTGACTGTACCAATGGTGTAAATGCATGGACACCCCTCCCTCTACCCACACTAACCACACCAAAATCCCCAGCATAACTCATCTTATGGACTTGAGAGTCTTCCATGGCTCAATAGAGAACTAAACTACAATGTAATTTACTGCATACAAATACAAAAAAAAATGCAATAAACAAATTCCCTCAAAACATGCAAATAAACGCCAATACAATTATCTAGTGAATATGCTACATTCACCTTCACTATTTACAGTATACATTCACTTATAGCAAACCATCAACAAGTGCGCATGCGCGGGTCGCGCATCTCCTCCACATGCACAGCTCCGGTGGTCAGCTTGAGCTAACCAGTCGGCAGGTCGCGGCACCAGTTTGTAGCGTGGTTCGTTCTGCGTTGTGTAATTCTTAATGAAGACGCTGCCACAACTGATGGTCTGCTCGTTGAAATCTTTTTATTTGCCCTGCACACGAAGAGACAACACACACGTTACCCTTGGTGCAGTCACAGCTCTCCGGCACCTGCGCGAGCACATGTACACTCACTCAACCACTGTCACAAGTACTTAGAAGTTACAACAGATACCCCAGTCAGTGAGCTCTGTGAAACTTGTTAACATAAATTCCTACACTGTCCACACTATACCAAACGTATGGTTGCAAAACAGTACATTGTATAACCTTATGACGGTTCCATATTAAACAGTTTCGGAGCCAAGGACAACATACCTTGCTAGCCGAGGGTCAGGCAAAAGAGAACGATAAAGTGGTATGGGGATACAGATAACCCGCGATGGGCCAAACCAAAATATACAAAACTTTTACAATCACTTGTATGTACAATATTGGTATGAAAAAGTGTTTGTACACCAAATAAAAACATTAGCTATGCAGCTGTAATTAAATAAAAAAATACACTGAATTATTATTATTATTACCAGATTATTAACATCCCCTCTTGACCTGGCCTATTTGAATTGGTCCTTGTGTGCAATTTGGTGCGTAATCTAGGGGAACAACATCACACTGCTACATTAAAACAATTCTAATTCAATTATTAAATGAAATCATACTACACCTTAACTACAATGTATTTAAAAAATGCATTCTACCACACCCATGCTATTAAACATATGCATTTAAAGTATAACGTTTTAATGTATATAAACAAAGTGCATATAAATGTAACAATTCAAAACGAATACAATCTGAACAACATAACAATAGAATATTGCACCATATCAAAGAGAAATAAATAACAATGTGCAAAACTGCAGCATCCCACTTAAACATTAAACTGGTCCCTCTTTTCTCTCTCTTCTTTATTACCATGTTATAACCAGCATCCCACTAAAACATTAAACTGGTCCCTCTTTTCTCTCTCTTCTTTATTACCATGTTATAACCAGCATCCCACTAAAACATTAAACTGGTCCCTCTTTTCTCTCTCTTCTTTATTACCATGTTATAACCAGCATCCCACTTAAAACATTAAACTGGTCCCTCTTTTCTCTCTCTTCTTTATTACCATGTTATAACCAGCATCCCACTAAAACATTAAACTGGTCCCTCTTTTCTCTCTCTTCTTTATTACCATGTTATAACCAGCATCCCCCTTAAAACATTAAACTGGTCCCTCTTTTCTCTCTCTTCTTTACTACCATGTTATAACCAGCATCCCACTTAAAACATTAAACTGGTCCCTCTTTTCTCTCTCTTCTTTATTACCATGTTATAACCAGCATCCCCCTTAAAACATTAAACTGGTCCCTCTTTTCTCTCTCTCCTTTATTACCATGTTATAACCAGCATCCCACTAAAACATTAAACTGGTCCCTCTTTTCTCTCTCTTCTTTATTACCATGTTATAACCAGCATCCCCCTTAAAACATTAAACTGGTCCCTCTTTTCTCTCTCTTCTTTATTACCATGTTATAACCAGCATCCCACTAAAACATTAAACTGGTCCCTCTTTTCTCTCTCTTCTTTATTACCATGTTATAACCAGCATCCCACTTAAAACATTAAACTGGGTCCTCTTTTCTCTCTCTTCTTTATTGCCATGTTATAACCAGCATCCCACTTAAAACATTAAACTGGTCCCTCTTTTCTCTCTCTTCTTTATTACCATGTTATAACCAGCATCCCACTTAAAACATTAAACTGGTCCCTCTTTTCTCTCTTCTTTATTGCCATGTTATAACCAGCAGCACACAGTAATGCTGACCATATTTTGCTTTTATGAGAGATTTGCATTCAGAAATGCAAGCTGCCTCACTTTCGAGGGGCTGATGCGGTTTCTTCTCTCAGTAATTATTTGTCCTGTTTTCGAGAAGACCCTCTCAGAGGGAAGGGATGTGGCCACTATGCAGTCTCCCTGTCATGACTTTAGTAAGCCGTGGGTAGACAGAGGCCTTGTTCTTCCACCAGCTCAGAAGATCTGCAGATCGTTGGAGGAGGGGCTCCTCCAAATAGGATCGGACCTCCATTATGGCATCTGCTGAGGGATTCCTTCGTGCTGCATCCCCAGTTGCTCTCTTGTCAAACAGCATCCAAACAGCAGACGTTGGCGCGTTCTAGCATCTATCTGCATGTTTCCGTTAGGGAAAGCCTACGTTGTGAAGTGCGCATGTGTATTAACTCAATTCTCCTGTGCACTCCTTCTAATCAGCGCAATTTTGAAAAACCTTTGCAAAGGGTAAAGTCTACAAAACTTAGTCCACTCTGTTCATAACATGTTCTAGTTTTGGGAAACATTTAGTTTAATCGATGAGAAAATGTGCAGAATGTCGGCCAAAATCCGTGTCGTTCCACCTTGTCCCACTGCTCGCCAGTGGGCTTCCTCTGACTAACATATCTGGTTGTGAGTGGAAACGCCAAGCGGATGCTTCACATTATACATCCAGTGAAATGTCTGTCTCCTTCATTGTTCTATTTGTGGCAGAATTCACTTCTTCTTCTATGATGTCATGGCGGTCCGCAAACAATCGTTTAAGTGCATGACGTCACCTACTGTGCTAGAAAGTACTATCAATCATGACATGCCCAATTATGTATAATCATTAAAATGAAAACCAAATAAATCCCTACTAACTTCTACCACCCCTCCCCCTAAAACGCCTCCCCAACCACCTTCCCCCATTCAACTTGATCGATCTATATCATGTTTAAACACTCCACCCTTAGGATTGTTCAGCATGTCAACAACCACTTCAACAGTAACATCTGTTACTGCACAATAACCTTCAACCTGGCATTTCTGCTTTCCACAAACCCGAGTCGGATTGATAACCTTAACTATAAAAGCTCTGACGTCAACTTTATTCATTATCAAAGTGTCCTTTGACGCAGCACATTCATGAGCAACAGATTGCTGAACAGGCGTCGAAACAATGACGAGGCTGTTGTGTCTAGTTTGGAAAGTGAAATATACCTACATCTCCTCTTACCTTTACTGGTCTTCACGTCCTCCACTTCACATTCAAAATAGTTGATTTAAATCAACAACCATTCTAATAGTCACTATATGTGCAAATCTACACGTTTTTACAGAACAATCTACACCTCAGGCCTATACCGCGACACAACTTTCACTTTCACATTTACACAGGCACTTGGAGTACACTCCTCCCCCCAGCCTCTCTGGTTATTAGAAAACCCAGTCATAACGTCTAAATTGTCTATAGGCCTATCGTAACATGTCATGAAAACAAAAATGTACATTTCTGATCTTAATTTAGGTTTAAGGTTAGGCATAAGGTTAGCAGTGTGTAGAATAGGGTTCAAATCAGAAGACCGATCCAGCCAGCAGATGGTAGTGATGTTCTTTAATTATAGTCATATTATCCTGAGCTGTAAAGATTTAACAGTGCCTATCAATATTAGCTTCTCTTATCTCTTTGGACCCATTCACATGAGTAAATGAGTGAAATTGCTTCCATGACAAATAGTCTCATTGCTTTTCCATCCCCTCCTAACAAAATAAATGTAGCTGACTGGTGGTCATTTACTGTCTGAGAAGAGAGTATCATTGCCACCTGCTGGTCAATGTTGGGAACTGCAGTAAATTTACAAATCAGAAAGTCAGACATATGATTTAGGGGGCTGTTGTGGGCAGTCCGGCTCTTTTTGGCCCCCAAACTGCTCTTTAATAAAAATATGTTTTGTATTTTTTCCAAGTCAAACAGTTTGCGATAGTTTGACTATGATTGGTGTGAAAACAATTCTAATTCAATTATTAAATGAAATCATACTCTACCTTAACTACAATGTATTTAAAAATGCATTCTACCACACCCATGCTATTAAACATGTGCATTTAAATTATAATGTTTTAATGTATATAAACAAATTGCATATAAATGTAACAATTCAAAACGAATACAATCTGAACAACATAATAATAGAATATTATGATGCGGTTTCTTCTCCCAGTCATTATTTGTCCTGTTTTCGAGAAGACCCTCTCAGAGGGAAGGGATGTGGCCACTATGCAGAGTCTCCCTGTCATGACTTTAGTAAGCCGTGGGTAGACAGAGGCCTTGTTCTTCCACCAGCTCAGAGGATCTGCAGATCGTTGGAGGAGGGGCTCCTCCAAATAGGATCGGACCTCCATTATGGCATCTGCTGAGGGATTCCTTCGTGCTGCATCCCCAGATGCTCTCTCGTCAAACAGCATCCAAACAGCAGACGTTGGCGCGTTCTAGCATCTATCTGCATGTTTCCGTTAGGGAAGTGCGCATGTGTATTAACTCAATTCTCCTGTGCACTCCTTCTAATCAGCGCAATTTTGAAAAAACTTTGCAAAGGGTAAAGTCTACAAAACTTAGTCCACTCTGTTCATAACATATTCTAGTTTTGGGAAACATTTAGTTTAATCGATGAGAAAATGTGCAGAATGTCGGCCAAAATCCGTGTCGTTCCATCTTGTCCCACTGCTCGCCAGTGGGCTTCCTCTGACTAACATATCAGGCAGTGAGTGGAAACGCCAAGCGGATGCTTCACATTATACATCCAGTGAAATGTCTGTCTCCTTCATTGTTCTATTTGTGGCAGAATTCACTTCTTCTTCTATGATGTCATGGCGGTCCGCAAACAATCGTTTAAGTGCATGACGTCACCTACTGTGCTAGAAAGTACTATCAATCATGACATCAATTATGTATAATCATGAAAATGAAAACCAAATAAATCCCTACTAACTTCTACCACCCCTCCCCTTAAAACGCCTCCCCAACCACCCTCCCCCATTCAACTTGATCGATCTATATCATGTTTAAACACTCCACCCTTAGGATTGTTCAGCATGTCAACAACCACTTCAACAGTAACATCTGTTACTGCACAATAACCTTCAACCTGGCATTTCTGCTTTCCACAAACCCGAGTCGTATTGATAACCTTACCAATAAAAGCTATGAAGTCAACTTTATTCATTATCAAAGTGTCCTTTGACGCAGCACATTCATGAGCAACAGATTGCTGAACAGGCGTCGAAACAATGACGAGGCTGTTGTGTCTAGTTTGAAGAGTTAAATATACTGACATCTCCTCTTACCTTTAGTGGTCTTCACGTCCTCCACTTCACATTCAAAATAGTTGATTTAAATCCATAACCACTCTAATAGTCACTAAATGTGCAAATCTACACGTTTTTACAGAACAATCTACACCTCAGGCCATAACTGAGACACAACTTTCACTTTCACCTGTGCACAGGCACTTGGAGTAAACTCCTCCCCCCAGCCTCTCTGGTTATTAGAAAACCCAGTCACAAAGTCCCCTAGCCTCTCTGGTTATTAGAAAACCCAGTCACAAAGTCTAAATTGTCTATAGGCCTATCGTAACATGTCAAGAAAACAAAAATGTACATTTCTGATCTTAAGTTAGGTTTAAGGTTAGGAATAAGGTTAGCAGTGTGTAGAATAGGGTTCAAATCAGAAGACCGATCCAGCCAGCAGATGGTAGTGATGTTCTTTAATTATAGTCATATTATCCTGAGCTGTAAAGATTTAACAGTGCCTATCAATATTAGCTTCTCTTATCTCTTTGGACCCATTCACATGAGTAAATGAGTGAAATTGCTTCCATGACAAATAGTCTCAATGCTTTTCCATCCCCTCCTAACAAAATAAATGTAGCTGACTGGTGGTCATTTACTGTCTGAGAAGAGAGTATCATTGCCACCTGCTGGTCAATGTTGGGAACTGCAGTGAATTTACAAATCAGAAAGTCAGACATGATTTAGGGGGCTGTTGTAATAAAAATATGTTTTGTATTTTTTCAAGTCAAACAGTTTGCAATAGTTTGACTATGATTGGTGTGAAAACAATTCTAATTAAATTATTAAATGAAATCATTCTCTACCTTAACCACAATGTATTTAAAAATGCATTGGATTTTTATGATAAAGAATGCTATTAAACATGTGCATTTAAAGTATAACTTTTTAATGTATATAAACAAAGTGCATATAAATGTAACAATTCAAAACGAATACAATCTGAACAACATAACAATAGAATATTGCACCATATCAAAGGTGTTTCCTCGACACGTTGGTGCGGCTGGCTTCCGGGTTAAGTGGGAATTATGTCAAGAAGCAGTGCGGCGTGGATGGGTTGTGTTTCCGAGGATGCACGGCTCTCGACCTTCACCTCTCCCGAGTCCGTACGGGAGTTGCAGCGATGAGACAAGACTGTAACTACCAATTGGACACCACGAAATTGGGGAGATTTTTTTTTTTTAAAGTAACACCAGCCCGACTGTAGGTTCTCTTACTACAGGAGCAGCCATGGAAGCTCCATCAGTCTGACAGTAGGTCCTCTTACTACAGGAGCAGCCATGGAAGCTCCATCAGTCTGACGGTAGGTTCACATACTACAGGAGCAGCCATGGAAGCTCCATCAGTCTGACAGTAGGTTCTCTTACTACAGGAGCAGCCATGGAAGCTCCATCAGTCTGACAGTAGGTTCACATACTACAGGAGCAGCCATGGAAGCTCCATCAGTCTGACTGTAACGGCAGTCTAATTCCTCCTCCTCGGATGAGGAGAAAGAGTAAGGGTCGGACCAAAACGCAGCGTTGAATGAAGACATAATGAATATTTATTAACGACAAGACGAACACGAAAAAACACTTGGAAAATACAAAACAACAAAACGACGTAGACAGACCTGCACTTGAGAACTTACATATACACGAAGAACGCACGAACAGGTACAGACTACACAAACGAACGAAAACACGAAACAGTCCCGTGGCTTGGTGCGTGGTGCCGGCACTGGTGGTAATGGGCTGGAGACACTCACCACAGGGCTAGTGCGTGGAGGAGGAACAGGGCTCTGGAGACGCACAGGAAGCCTGGTGCGTGGTGTAAGCACTGGTGGTACTGGGCTGGGGCAGGGACATGGCGCCGGATATACCGGACCATGCAGGCGTACTGGCTCCCTTAAGCACTGAGCCTGCCCAACCTTACCTGGTTGTATGCTCTACATAGCCCGACCAGTGCGGGGAGGTGTAATAACCAGTGATGACTCCCCTCAACCTAGCATAAACAACAGGGACATGGCTTTTAATTCTTTAATCCATTAAGCTTTTCCATTTTCACAATCTTCTCTTGCTGAGCCTGGCTACCACAAAATATGAACATTCGCTAAAAGTCACACTCAAAATCTCTCAAGTTTTATTTGCGTGCACCACGCTGGCCTGCGATCGTGGCACCATCCTCTGCTCGATTTACCACAGTTCTTCTCTCTCCCCTCAAGTGTTTGCTAGTGCAATGATGTTTCATCTTGCTCGCGGGGGCCATTTTGCACCCGGTCGCCTCTTGAACCGGGAATTGACACCACAGATGAGCCTCACCATCACTAATACCACACCACAAAATGCACTTCGGTTTGGTTTCAAAGTCATACTGATGGTCACAAAAAAAAAAAGCGTTTTGCTCAACTCATCAAACAGAGGCAGTGCCCAGGATAGTGATATTAGTAGGTTAACTGAAAAGGCCTGCTGCCTCTGGTCTGCAGCCATTCAACACACACATCATTTCTACTCTGAACTTCCTCTTGCCACTATGGGCGGCCTAGCGGTTAAGAGTGTTGGGCCAGTGAGTGTTAAAGGTCTCTGGTTCAAATCCCCGAGCAGACTAGCTGAAAAATCTTTCGATGTGCCATTGAGCAAAGCACTTAACCCTAATCTGCTCCTGTAAGTCCCTCTGGATAAAAATGTCTGCTAAATGACTAAGCTGTAACTATATAGGCAGAACAAACCAGGCAGAAGCATGCCAACCTATAAATGTCAAAGTGCGGTGAACGTGTTGGTTCCGGTATGTCTAACTTGTCCCACCAAGCTATCTTCAGATGAACACACTAAACTGTAAGTCTCTCTGGATAAGAGCGTCTGCTAACAGTCCTTTAGTGTGGGAGCCGGCAGCAGGCAACCGTATGAAACAGATGAGGTTAGGTACACACTCATCATTTCCAATGGAAACTACTGGGACCAACATGCCTGATAGTTACAGTATGAGCTGCAATAGTTTCCACTGAATGAAACAGTGTGATTCTCACAGTTAGTGTTATAATGTCTATATAACAGTGTTATAATGTCTATATAACAGTGTTATAATGTCTATATAACAGTGTTATAATGTCTATATAACAGTGTTATAATGTCTATATAACAGTTAGTGTTATAATGTCTATATAAGTGTCATAATGTCTATATAACAGTTAGTGTTATAATGTCTATATAACAGTGTTATAATGTCTATATAACAGTGTCAATGTCTATATAACAGTGTCAATGTCTATATAACAGTGTTATAATGTCTATATAACAGTGTTATAATGTCTATATAACAGTGTTATAATGTCTATATAACAGTGTTATAATGTCTATATAACAGTGTTATGATGTCTATATAACAGTGTTATAATGTCTATATAACAGTGTTATAATGTCTATATAACAGTGTTATGATGTCTATATAACAGTGTTATAATGTCTATATAACAGTGTTATGATGTCTATATAACAGTGTTATAATTGCTATATAACAGTGTTATAATGGCTCTATAACAGTGTTATGTCAATATAACAGTGCTATAATGTCTATATAACAGTTAGTGTTATAATGTCTATATAGCAGTGTTATAATGTCTATATAACAGTGTTATAATGTCTATATAACAGTTAGTGTTATAATGTCTATATAACAGTGTTATGATGTCTATATAACAGTGTTATAATTGCTATATAACAGTGTTATAATGGCTCTATAACAGTGTTATGTCAATATAACAGTGCTATAATGTCTATATAACAGTTAGTGTTATAATGTCTATATAACAGTGTTATAATGTCTATATAACAGTGTTATAATGTCTATATAACAGTTAGTGCTGTTTGCACAAGCACTCAGACTTGATCCAACTAATCAAGTCATCATCAAACCTTTGATTTGAATCAGGTTTGTGAGTGCTCCCCTTTGGGTCTCCAGAACCAGGATTGGGAGACACTGGTCTTAACACCCAGAGGTCTATTCATTCAGAACAAAACCGTAGCAAACAGTTTGTAACGGAAACCATTAACTTTGAACAAAAACATGCTTTTCAATAAAAATTCAAGTTTCTTTTGGACAAATTCAGGTTGGTCCCCTCCCCTTTTCCTTCTGTTTGCTTCTGCTGGTTTCCGTGTGGGTTTGAGTGGTAGTGAAAACACCCCAGGTTTCCACTGACCCACCATGCTCATCATACTCAGATCATAGAAGGTGACACAGACATGGGCTGGCTGCATGTTGTCTACACACAGTGTTCAGGTTCATTATATTGCCTAACTTTCTATTCTGGTTCAGAGGGGAAAGTGAAATCCAGAAAGTGAAATGCTGTGCTTTCTTCCTCCTTTGGTCGATT
This sequence comes from Salvelinus fontinalis, assembly GCF_029448725.1. NCBI lineage: Eukaryota > Metazoa > Chordata > Actinopteri > Salmoniformes > Salmonidae > Salvelinus > Salvelinus fontinalis. Next base: position 1,663,525 of record NC_074668.1, on the reverse strand, counting down.
TGGAGTTTTTTGGTTCTGCAAAGCCATAAAACCCTGTATTATAATGATGGTACTGATATAATAGGCCTCCTATCTACTAGACTCACTGTCAGTCTGGGACTATTAAACTATGGTAATATAGTAATACTAACACAGCTAATATTACATTATTACTTTGTTATAAACTTGTATTAGCCTTCATCTAATCCTATTTTATCTGACCATAATAGCCTTTATTATAAGACATATGTTATTCAACCCATGTTACAATGTAAAATTAGTGTCACGACTTCTGCCGAAGTCGTTGCCTCTCCTTGTTCGGGCGGTGTTCGGCGGTCGACGTCACCGGCCTTCTAGCCATCATCGATCCATTTTTCATTTTCCATTGGTTTTGTCTTGTCTTCCCACACACCTGTTTTCAATCCCATTCATTACCTATTGTGTATTTAACCCTCTGTTTCCCCTCATGTGTTTGTCAGAGATTGTTTTATGTCAAGTATTGTTTTCTTGTTGTATAGGTGCGTGACGGGTCCTCGTACCCATGTTTATTTGATATATGTATATTTTCGTGCTTGGAGCATATCGAGTGGACATTTAGTAAAAGTCTACATTTACACTCCGTCTAACTCTCCTGCGTCTGACTTCCATGCCACCTATACACACTACTATGACAATTAGATGTGGTCTTCACCGAGCACTGCCAATAGAGAGCTCTTTCCATCAGTCTGCTAATAGAAAAAACATTGTCTGGCTTCCTAATGCTTGTTGGAAATTTCAGTTCCTTATTCTGGGTTCTTTGTGTCCGATCAAGTGAAATGAATCTAAATTAAACACAAGTGATATGAAGCTATCAGCCTTGATAAATGTGTGGCAGAGTGATTCTGATAGGGAAAAGAACACAAGTGATATGAAGCTATCAGCCTTGATAAATGTGTGGCAGAATGATTCTGACAGGGAAAAGATATGACAGGGTAATAATAGTACTGTATTAATTCCCTAGGAGATGTTGTTGCATATGCAGTGTATAAAGTCAGGTCCACAATTATTGACACCCTTGATAAAGATGAGAAGAAACATAGGAGCTTTATTTTCATGTCATCTGAACATAGTACAGGTTCCGATCGCGCCCGTTTCCATTTAACAACCTGCAGGTGTTTACATTTGTTGGACGACATTAAAAAAGAGCCTCATACCAACTGTAAAATATGGTGGTGGATCTTTGATGTTATGGGACTATTTTGCTTGTTCTTTTTGTTGTTGTCCACAAAGTCATAAACTCTGCCTATTTCTACCATTTATCTTCTGAAAAATTTGATTTTTAAACCTAACCTTAAATGAAGACCAAAAAGCTCATTTTTGTTTTGTCCTGGGGTCCTTGTTACGGTCAACGGCAACATCAAATTTTCCAAGTACCAGGCCATTTTAGCCGAAAACCTGGTTGCCTTCTCCAGGAGTCTGAAACTTGGCCACGAGTGGATCTTCCAGTAAGACAAGCGATATCAAGGATCTGGAAAGTCTCTGTTATAGAGGAATGGTCTAAGATCCCTCCCGATGTGTTCTTCATTCTCATAACCTAACGTAGCAGGTCTAAGATCCCTCCCGGTTTGTTCTTCATTCTCATAACCTAACGTAGCAGGTCTAAGATCCCTCCCGATGTGTTCTTCATTCTCATAACCTAACGTAGCAGGTCTAAGATCCCTCCCGATGTGTTCTTCATTCTCATAACCTAACGTAGCAGGTCTAAGATCCCTCCCGATGTGTTCTTCATTCTCATAACCTAACGTAGCAGGTCTAAGATCCCTCCCGATGTGTTCTTCATTCTCATAACCTAACGTAGCAGGTCTAAGATCCCTCCCGATGTGTTCTTCATTCTCATAACCTAACGTAGCAGGTCTAAGATCCCTCCCGATGTGTTCTTCATTCTCATAACCTAACGTAGCAGGTCTAAGATCCCTCCCGGTTTGTTCTTCATTCTCATAACCTAACGTAGCAGGTCTAAGATCCCTCCCGATGTGTTCTTCATTCTCATAACCTAACGTAGCAGGTCTAAGATCCCTCCTGATGTGTTCTTCATTCTCATAACCTAACGTAGCAGGTCTAAGATCCCTCCCGATGTGTTCTTCATTCTCATAACCTAACGTAGCAGGTCTAAGATCCCTCCCGATGTGTTCTTCATTCTCATAACCTAACGTAGCAGGTCTAAGATCCCTCCCGATGTGTTCTTCATTCTCATAACCTAACGTAGCAGGTCTAAGATCCCTCCCGATGTGTTCTTCATTCTCATAACCTAACGTAGCAGGTCTAAGATCCCTCCCGATGTGTTCTTCATTCTCATAACCTAACGTAGCAGGTCTAAGATCCCTCCCGATGTGTTCTTCATTCTCATAACCTAACGTAGCAGGTCTAAGATCCCTCCCGATATGTTCTTCATTCTCATAACCTAACGTAGCAGGTCTAAGATCCCTCCCGATGTGTTCTTCATTCTCATAACCTAACGTAGCAGGTCTAAGATCCCTCTCGATGTGTTCTTCACTCTCATAACCTAATGTAACAGGCATAAAAGAAGATCCTATAAAACATTGTAGAAAAAGGCTCAGTGGCCATTATTTTTTTGCATACAATATATATTTGCATACAATATAGCTCAGTGTTTGTATTATTGATTTCATACATTTTATTGTTAAGAAATTCTGTTTTTAAACGCTATCCAATCTTAACCACTGAATTTCTACTTGTTCTACTCAGCATTTACCATGTTTTGACTAGATTGCTGAAGTATTATTTGATTATATTATCATTAAAATCCTCTTTACAATTGTAACAAGACAGATTCTCAATATGGCATGTTTAATTTCAATAGAATGAATCACAAGGCTATAAATTAAGGATAAAGTTAAAATAGTGAATATATATAGACATTTTTATAAACTCCAAAAGTCTGATCATCATTTTGCGTGAAGACGAGGGATTCCCCCACACTTCCTTTTTTGCAGCAATATAAACCCAGAGACAACATCATTCAGTTTCAGTAGACACCAGCCGACCACAGCCAACACAGACTCAAGATGCCTTTCAAGCCACACTACCTGTTGGTCTCCCTGACTTTCTGCTGGTTCGTGGCTCTTCAAGGTGAGATATTGAATCTTTATCTACATATATATGAATCTGTTCAACTTGACTCTTGAACAATCAACAAACCAAACCTATTATCATTTTTTTAAACAATTAATTCCAATTATCACAATCAATCCATAGCAGTTTTAAGTGTCTCAGAGTAGGGTCGGTATTCAATCCGTATGGCAGAAGTTCTGCGTTGCAGCGTGAGTGAAATTTAAAGGTAATGTTCCTTAGCGGAAACTGCATTCACGGTAAACGCTGCATGTCGGCTCAATCAGATATTACCGTTACATTGCTATCACGCAATCACTGTCTTTTTACTGGTGTTTTTAGTTCTTTACTTACCTATTGTTCACCTAATACCTTTTTTGCACTATTGGTTAGAGCCTGTAATCATTTCACTGTAAGGTCTACTACACCTGTTGTATTCGGCGCACGAGACAAATAAACTTTGATTTGATTTGATCTGTAACACTTCAGCGATGATACAGACTGAATAGAGCCCTAAGAGTGCTGATCTGGAATCAGTTTTGTTTTTGTAACGTTCACATGTTTCAAAGTGCAACTTTTAGTGATGATAAAAAGGTGTTAACTCTATCCCGTAAACCTTAACCTTTAACCCCAAATGTGAACAATACTATATTGTTATTGTATGTAATTTTCACGGTCTCCATCCCAGCAGCATTCCCCATGAACGGCTGTGCTGCATGTCAGAAGTGTCTCTGCATCCGGACGTCCTCTGCTTTCATCTCTCCTAGGCTGTTCCACAGGATAGAGATCCTACCTCCAGGTGCCCACTGTCGTCAAACAGAGATCATGTGAGTCAACTAACACCACCTAACAACCAGTCAAGAACACTTTCACAGTCAACAAGCAAACCAACATCTAGTTCTGAAATATATATATTTTTAAACATGACTAATACATTATCACAGTCTGCATAATACATTATCGCAGTATGCCTAATACACTATCACAATTTAGAGTCGGATGACCGTTCAAATCGATTTTTCCTATTCGGATCTCGTTTTTTTCTGTTTCCAGTTGTCTTGAACACACTGAAGTCGGAAGTCTGAGATTTCAGAGTTCCCAGTAGTTTTGAACACCGCATTAGTCTCAGCGGAGGGAGGGAGAGAACAGCAGAGGGTCCACCTCACACCGTCCTGCTCTCTCCTTCCTTTCCTCCGGTGAGACTGACCAGAGAGAGGGGACAACGTCTTCCACCTGATGGCTAAAGTCGAGTCACACCGCATCTGCCTCATGCACAAATTCATGTTGTTCCTATGACCAGAGAAAGTTAAATATCCCTCCCTATTAAAATAGACAGGACGAGCTGCTAATAATAATAAACACAGCGCTATCGATACACTTGGCTACTCATTCATTACAGTGTGAGTGGAAGTAGAGAGAAACATGTTTTATATTATGTAATAGTGTTGAATTAAAAAACAGTGACAGAGCAGAATGAAAACTTAAACATGAACTCACTTATAAAAACAGCAGCTGTATTCTTTGATAATTTCTCTCTGGTCATGGTTTTAAAAGTTATGAAATCGTACATAGGCTGGTGTCAAACTTTGCTGTGGCAAGAGTCGTGGAAGTCGTAGGCACAGTGATTTGAGCTATCCGATTGGCCAGCGCAGTAGGATCACTCGATTTATCCACAGATCTTCCTGTCCGCCGGTCAGGCGGAGTTTGTCTTTTCAGACAAATTAAATTGTTTATAATGGGAACACTTTGCCTACCCGGTGCGCAAGGCTTCTGAATAAAGTGCACCTACCGGTAACAGCGCAACACGATTTTAAAAAAAGAGGCGCAAAACATTTATCGTCGGCTTTTCTACATAAATGTTTGGTGATCGACTAGGAATGCCTTGAAGTCGATCGCAATCGATTGGTTGGTAACCACAGGCCCAGTGGAATCTCCATGCTTTTTTGTTGTTGTTGTCCAGGCTTCATCTGTGTCTTGGAAACCGTCCTAAAACCCATGGTGGCTGTCATTGTCTCCACACATAGATCATGTGAGTCAGTCTGCGAGGTCTTGAACGAAGCGCTAAACTGTGGTTTTCTAATGCATAGGGGGAAGACGCGTGGGGGATAAGTCGTGGTGGAGGGGAAATTAATTAGTCTGTATAGTCGCATTACTGCATGCCATGCAAACCAATCATTAGTCACTGATGATGAGTTCAATGTTCCTATTCGTAACCAAGGCTAAGACATTGTAATAATTGTGGGCATTTGCAGTGGTAGCCTATAGCAATTCCCCCCGAAACTCAGTATGTGGCAGGGTCTCCAGACAATCACAGATTACACATATGTTTCTAGTCAAGGCTATCCTATTCAACTATTGCTGTACATATACTATTATATCCTACCTATTCTACAGATATACTATATATTCTATCCACGTACTCTCCACAATGACTATACATTCAATCACACATGTACACATATATATATATATACAGTGTATTCAGAAAGTATTCAGACCCCTTGACTTTTTCCACATGTTATGTTTACAGCCTTTTTCTAAAATGGATTAAATAAGAAATTGTCCTCATCAATTTACACACACTACTCCATAATAACAAAGCAAAAACAGGTTTAGACATTTTAGCAAATGTATTAAAAATAAAAAACAGAAACACCTTATTTAATTAAGTATTCCGACGCTTCGCTATGAGACTCTAAATTGAGTTTAGATGCATCCTGTTTCCATTGATCATCCTTGAGATGTTTCTACAACTTGATTGGAGTCCCCCTGTGGTAAATTCAATTGATTAGACATGATTTGGAACATCTCACACCTGTCTATATAAAGGTCCTACAGTTGTCAGTGCCTGTCAGAGCAAAAACCAGCCATGAGGTGGAAGGAATGCCAAGAGTGTGTAAAGCTATCATCAAGGCAAAGGGTGGCTACTTTGAACAATCTCAAATATAAATATATATTTTGATTTGTTTAACGCTTTTTTGGATTACAACATGATTCCATATGTGTTATTTCATAGTTTTGATGTGTTCACTATTATTCTACAATGTAGAAAATAGTAAAAATAAATAAAAACCCTGAAATGAGTAGGTGTCCAAACTTTTGACTGGTACTGTATCTATAAATACATTTACATATACAGTACTCAGACTTTGCTCGTCCTAATATTTATACATTTCTTCATTCCATTCTTTGACTCAGATGTGTGTGTATTGTTAGATATTACTGCACTGTTGGAGCTGGGAACACAACCATTTCACTACAGCCGTAATAATATCTGCTAAATATGTGTACGTTCATATTGACATTTTCTGATAGGTTTTATTCTGCAGTGTATGATATGTAACCATGGTGACGATGTAATATATATCCCTCCCTTCATTCATCAGCGTTACCAAGAAGGACAAAGCCACCGTCTGTGTGACTCCAGATGCACGATGGATCAACAAAGTAATTGCCAAGTTACAAAGGTAAATACAACACACACACACACACACACACACACACACACACACACACACACACACACACACACACACACACACACACACACACACACACACACACACTTCTGTTGACTTTAACACAGACCATCTCTTTCTACAGAACCAACAAGAAGAAGAGAAGTGCAGAACTTCCCATCTCAACCACCATTGAGTGAATTGGAACAGGAATGGATCAAGTTGGAGCTAAATGGAAATCTGATACCAATGGAATACCAATGTGATACCAATGTGATGCCAATGTGATGCCAATGTGATACCAATGTGATGCCAATGTGATACCAATGTGATGCCAATGTGATACCAATGTGATGCCAATGTGATGCCAATGTGATGCCAATGTGATGCCAATGGATTCTGTTCAAATATGATTCCAATATCAAGTTAATTAGTTTATCTTAAATGATCTCAGTATGTATTGTTAGGTTGTTATGTTTCAGAGTAAATAACCGACGGACACTAGAGAAGCTTTAACCAAGTTTAATTCTTCTCAGAGGTTCTGTACAGCTGTAATTCAGACAACCCAACATTTGTCCCATCCAGATATTTATATCCCAATTAAGACACTCCTCCTCTTCAATCCTTTAATTTTAATGGTCTGACTGCCATTAGGTACCGAGATGAGATCCTCAGACCCCTTGTGAGGCCATATGCTGACACATGCACATTTGTGGCCTGCTGGAGGTCATTTTGCAGGGCTCTGGCAGTGCACCTCCTTGCACAAAGGCGGAGGTAGCGGTCCTGCTGCTGGGTTGTTGCCCTCCTACGGCCTCCTCCACGTCTCCTGATGTACTGGCCTGTCTCCTGGTAGCGCCTCCATGCTCTGGACACTCCGCTGACAGACACAGCAAACCTTTTTGCCACAGCTCGCATTGATGTGCCATCCTGGATGAACTGCACTACCTGAGCCACTTGTGTGGGTTGTAGACTCCGTCTCATGCTACCACTAGAGTGAAAGCACCGCCAGCATTCAAAAGTGACCAAAACATCAGCCAGGAAGCATAGGAACTGAGAAGTGGTCTGTGGTCACCACCTGCAGAACCATTCCTTTATTGGGGGTGTCTTGCTAATTGACTATAATTTCCACCTTTTGTCTATTCCACTTGCACAACAGCATGTGAAATTTATTGTCAATCAGTGTTGCTTCCTAAATGAACAGTTTGATTTCAGAGAAGTGTGATTGACTTGGAGTTACATTGTGTTGTTTAAGTAATCCCTTTATTTTTTTGAGCAGTGTACATCATTCCCTCTGGAACAATGACCACCCTCATGTTCCACGAAACCTGAAAACATATTGACTTGAAAAGAAAAGAGAAACAAAGTACATGTTTAATAACTTAGCACCACTCATTGATGAGATCTACCATAAAAACTATGAATACAGGGTCAAATAGAAAAACTTTCATGGTTGTCCCAAGCCATCATCCAGTGATTCCCCCAAACAAACTACCTCCCCTCACGATGACACTGAGAGAAAAGTGTCTGGAGACTCTCTGGGCCCCACCCCTCATCGTGCTTCATCAATTCTCTCTCGCTGTATCCCAATCACAACTAAAACATTTGATAAATTTTCCAACCCGAATGTAGAATGACTGAACTCAATGCTAACTCTGAGACTAAGGCTCAAATTCCAGCTTATCAACTTCACACATCATCCCTGTTAGAACATACATTTATCAACAACTTTTCATTGCCGGTATTCCTGTCATGAGTGGCCTGGTAAAGAGAGATCAGTATCTCAATGCATTTTCAGTTTAAATAGTTACCAGGGCGTATACCACCCCCCCCCCCCCCTTTCCTTCACCCAGTTTAAATAGTTACCAGGGCGTATACCACCCCAACCCCCCCCCCCCTTTCCTTCACCCAGTTTAAATAGTTACCAGGGCGTATACCACCCCCCCCCCCCTTTCCTTCACCCAGTTTAAATAGTTACCAGGGCGTATACCACCACCCCCCCTTTCCTTCACCCAGTTTAAATAGTTACCAGGGCGTATACCACCACCCCCCCCCTTTCCTTCACCCAGTTTAAATAGTTACCAGGGCGTATACCCCCCCCCCCCCCCCCTTTCCTTCACCCAGTTTAAATAGTTACCAGGGCGTATACCACCCCCCCCTTTCCTTCACCCAGTTTAAATAGTTACCAGGGCGTATACCACTACCCCCCCCTTTCCTTCACCCAGTTTAAATAGTTACCAGGGCGTATACCACCACCCCCCCTTTCCTTCACCCAGTTTTAATAGTTACCAGGGCGTATACCACCCCGCCCCCCCCCCCCCCCCTTTCCTTCACCCAGTTTAAATAGTTACCAGGGTGTATACCACCACCCCCCCCTTTCCTTCACCCAGTTTAAATAGTTACCAGGGCGTATACCACCACCCCCCCCCCTTTCCTTCACCCAATTTAAATAGTTACCAGGGCGTATACCACCACCCCCCCCCCTTTCCTTCACCCAGTTTAAATAGTTACCAGGGCGTATACCACCACCCCCCCTTTCCTTCACCCAGTTTTAAATAGTTACCAGGGCGTATACCACCCCCCCCCCTTTCCTTCACCCAGTTTAAATAGTTACCAGGGTGTATACCACCACCCCCCTTTCCTTCACCCAGTTTAAATAGTTACCAGGGCGTATACCACCCCCCCCCCCCTTTCCTTCACCCAGTTTAAATAGTTACCAGGGCGTATACCACCCCCCCCTTTCCTTCACCCAGTTTAAATAGTTACCAGGGCGTATACCACCACCCCCCCTTTCCTTCACCCAGTTTAAATAGTTACCAGGGCGTATACCACCACCCCCCCCTTTCCTTCACCCAGTTTAAATAGTTACCAGGGCGTATACCACCACCCCCCCTTTCCTTCACCCAGTTTAAATAGTTACCAGGGCGTATACCACCCCCCCCCCCCTTTCCTTCACCCAGGTTAAATAGTTACCAGGGCGTATACCACCACCCCCCTTTCCTTCACCCAGTTTAAATAGTTACCAGGGTGTATACCACCACCCCCCTGTCCTTCACCCAGTTTAAATAGTTACCAGGGCGTATACCACCAACCCCCCCCCTTTCCTTCACCCAGTTTAAATAGTTACCAGGGCGTATACCACCCCCCCCCCCTTTCCTACATCCAGCACTTATCATTCCAGCGTGTCTTCTTCAGATATTGTTTACAATTCATTTTCCCAACGGCTCATGTAACTTTTGCCTGTCACATTTCATGGCCCTTGATAATGTCCCGATTTTAATATCCAAGGAGATACTTCCGTTTCTCCCAGGTACACAAGTCTCTCACCTGAACTTGTTCTCTCTCTCCACACTCACTCCACACGGGCTCTCAGCACTCCGGACCTGGTTTATGGCTTGGACTCAGATAGGAGTGGTAAAAGTCACTGACTCTCATTGCGCGCCTTTGTCGCTCTTTCTTCAGCCGGTTAGGGAGGGTTTTGAGGTTTACACACACTGTCTATGGTCAAATTATTCCTAACATGCATTAAGACACGATCTGACGTCACCTTCCATGATAACCTCAACAAAGCACAGATCACAACAACAGTTAAGTTCATTACATTTCTGTTCCAGGAAACTAGACAAACATTGACTATATGACAAATTATGACATTAACCTTTTCTTAAAACTTCTTATGACTGGGGGCAGTATTGAGTAGTTTGAATGAATAAGGTGCCCAGAGGTGCCAGGAGTAAACTGCCTGCTCCTCTGTCCCAGCTGCTAATATGCATATTATTAGTACATTTGGATAGAAAACACTCTGAAGTTTCTAAAACTGTTTGAATGACGTCTTAGATTTAGATACTTGTCATTAGATTTAAATAATGTTTCCATATCTCAGTATCTTTAGAGTCTGCTGTGAGGCAGATCAAGTTGCACTATGGTCAGGAGGAGAGCAGCTTCTTGAAGGTTTTGGGGGAAACATTCCCCCAGATGAATCCAAATGTAGAGGCCTTTAAGACAGACAGGAGGAGGAGGCTCGTTCTCCTACAGCTGGACAGCATGTGTCCAGCAGCAATCAAATCAGCTGGACTATGGAGGTCTGCCCTGTACTTAAGATTGAAGGTGTTTGATAGTTTATGTGTTAGGAAGGGGGAGGAAGATTGAGATGTATTATGTCACGTGATAAATGCCAGAGGTAATGAATTAATTTGAAAAGAAACTGGAATGAATTAATTCTAAAATGAACTGGATTTCCCTCTGTATACAAACGTTATAAAGTAATTGATCAACTGGTGATTTCTTGTATTTTAATGTTAAAGGATACTGTAAGGGAGGACAGAACCTCGGAGACAGAGACTCCACCCCTGGAGACAGAGACTCCACCTCTGGAGACAGAGACTCCACCCCTGGAGACAGAGACTCCGCCTCTGGAGACAGAGACTCCGCCCCTGGAGACAGAGACTCCGCCCCTGGAGACAGAGACTCCGCCCCTGGAGACAGAGACTCCGCCCCTGGAGACAGAGACTCCGCCCCTGGAGACAGAGACTCCGCCTCTGGAGACAGAGACTCCACCTCTGGAGACAGAGACTCCACCTCTGGAGACAGAGACTCCACCTACGGAGACAGAGACTACGCCCCTGGAGACAGAGACTACGCCCCTGGAGACAGAGACTCCGCCCCTGGAGACAGAGACTCCGCCCCTGGAGACAGAGACTCCGCCTCTGGAGACAGAGACTCCGCCTCTGGAGACAGAGACTCCGCCTCTGGAGACAGAGACTCCACCCATGGAGACAGAGACTCCACCTATGGAGACAGGCCTCCCCGTTGACTCACCACAAACTTCAATGACACTAGAGGTTTGGAACGTTAAATGACCTTTTCCACTTTTAGCATCAAATGATAAAGTATATTATTAGTTCTAGGATTCTCATTGTAACTTAACAATCAGAATGGCTTTATTTATTACTGTACCTGTATTGATTTCAGTCTCTAGTGGAAACGCAGGAGATACGACGTCTCCAAGACGAGGCTACCATCTCTCTCTGGCTGCAGACCAGGAGAAAGTATGTATATAATATAGCTGAGTAAATCTGTTCAGATCACATCAACGGCATTCCAACAGGATACACTTACTTTTTCATACACAAAACAGATGAATTCAATACTTATTATTTGCCACAGGAGATGAAACGTCGTTGTTTTGAGGAGTGGGAGAGCAGGTGGAGGAAGGTAAGGGATTTCACCAAGTTGATATCATCTGTATATTATGTAAGAGATAAACGCAGACGTTCTGTACATTACCTTGGAGATAATGGACGACGCAGCGGGACAAGGTGGAGCCGAGTCCCTTTGTGGAGTTCGTTTTAACAAGGTAATGTACAGAAAGGAGGCGTTTATCCTGCTTATACTACAGTTACCAAAGACAATAATACTAAAGCACACATTTATCTGCAGGAATCCTGCTGCTGCTGCTGCTACTGCTACTATGCACTGGCTTCTTGCTCCCAGAACCACCCCAGACTCCACCTGTTAGGTTCTGTGTTCCTGCTCCCAGCACCACCCCAGACTCCACCTGTTAGGTTCTGGGTTCCTGCTCCCAGCACCACCCCAGACTCCACCTGTTAGGTTCTGTGTTCCTGCTCCCAGCACCACCCCAGACTCCACCTGTTAGGTTCTGTGTTCCTGCCGGGGGCTTTGGTATAGCTTACCACACTCACTGCTGTAGGCTATTTTATATTGATGCTTTTGTTCATCAATTTCTTCAACAGATGACCAGGTCTATATAATTATCAAACATACATTAGTAATGGAAAGGAAACACAGACTCTTTGTTTAAGTATTACAATTCTCCTTTAGTAATACAATTGTAGGCAGAAGTTGGTACAGAGGACAGTATATGATAGCTCTCCCCAGGTTCTGCAAAATGTCTAAGACATCCTGTAACTCATATAGCCTCCCCAGTCCCCCTTGCGTGACTTTCCCTGGCAACAACATTTTAATAAATCTAACCTCCCCTTGACAGCAGCAACCATCTTATCAGCAGTTAAAAGCTCAGAAGTGTGTTTGACTGAAACTTGACCTTTCATCACAAGTATCGGGTCATAACAAGGTGAACGAGTCCAAGCATCTTCTGACAGATGTCTGTTTTCACCAGGCCTGCTGCAGCCTTGTGTTCTCAGACAACCAGTCGTATTGTCATAACAAGGTGGACGAGTCCAAGCATCTTCTGACAGGTGTCTGTTTTCATCAGGCCTGCTGCATCCCTGTGTTCTCAGACAACCAGTCGTATTGTCAGAACCTCAGATAGACAGGTGGGGTCCAGACAGGAGGAGTATGAACGTAGGCTGGTTTCTACCTTCTGATAGTGTCTGAAGGGCACAACACTCAGAACAGGTGTTAATACACACACAGAGGTCTCCTAGAAGAGGAGACCTTACAGTTTATCATAACACCATTTATTAACCCTTTAAAAGGTATGAGACCTTGGTTTAACCCCTTCACTTTGCTTTGGCAGTGAGCCTCCCTGAATGAGCAGAGCCTATATTACCAAGGCATTATTCATTACTAATAAATGGTTAACCGTATTTCTACGTGCTGTTTTCTTTCTGAACTGGTTTTAATTCCCATTCTAGAATTCAACAATGCTGTGGTATAAATATATTTATAACTTAACACTGACAGTAATGCATATTGTAGTCAATAGAGGAGAGAAGACAGAGGGGGGTCTCTCATCCAGAGCAGCCTGATGGAGGGCCCTTTAAGATCTAATATCAGGACGGAGCGGATTAGGAGATTCCTGCTCTCTGAATCCATTCAGGTAAGTCATTAATTTACTTGTTGATAAACTCACTACTATTAATGTACATTTCAGGCTGAATTACAATTGTTAATGTTGGTCTTTTGTTATATAGATGTTGTTTGAGTTAGTGGGGGAGGATGATGCCTGGAGTGAGGTTTTTACCCTCCAGGCAGCAGCGGGCTTCACAACCCTGAAGAGCACCATTAATGGGTCATTGGAGGACCATGACATTAGGGAGTCCACAACACTGTATGTATTGTGGTTGTCTGTGGAGGATGTACAGGTCACTAGCATGACAATACTTAATAATAATATATTTGATGTTTGTATCAGACTACATTTGAACTACTTGATAGTTATAACCTTTGTGTGTGGTTGTTTCTGTCCATTTACAGGCAATCCTATCGCCTCATCTCTCACCTGCCCCCTCTCCTCACCTCTCACCTCGCCTGTCCCCTCTCCTCACCTCTCGCCTGTCCCCTCTCCTCACCTGTCGCCTGTCCCCTCTCCTCACCATAGGCGGAAATCCCAGGGGGGACGGGGGGGACACGACCCCCCCATCTTGGGAAAAATATGATTTGTCCCCCCCAATATATCACTGTAAACATAACTATGTAATTTCAATAATATTAATAATACGCAATGAAAGCACTTGTGCTGATTATAGACACTTAATAGCGCATTTAAATTTCAAAAGATTGCGACTTCCCCCGCCCTTTGCCTCACAATGGTTTGATCCACTGCCAGTTCTTTAACTGGCAAGGTAATAGAGAGTTCGTATCTACTGTCCGAAAGGCACATGTACGTGACTGACGCGAGGTTAATCCAGTCAATCCATAGCAGGTCCATAGCAATGTTATTTATTTATTTTTATGTTGGCAGGGTTCACACACTAGGGGAATTTGCAGAGCTAGCGCGCAAACTAAAGCAAACATTAACTATCAAGCTAGCTAGTACCTATTTCATTTATGTGGCGTCGTCAAAGATGGAATCTTTGCTATCGTCAGTTTATTCCAAGATCAGCATGCAGCTGTAGTGCTTCGACGTCCCTGTGATAAGGTTAGCAATAAACTGAAGTCCAAACTGAACAGAACAGAACTACACTCTCTTCTACCATTGTCTTAAATATATATAATGGTCTCGTTGCAAAAGATAAATTGTCGCTAGTGAACATTTTTTATTTTATTTTATTTCACCTTTATTTAACCAGGTAGCAAAGATTATAGCAAACACACAGAAACGGAATTGGTGCTCGCTAGCTTTACAAATTCAGCTATTGTTGGAAGCCAGCCAATATGAAACAAACTATTTAAATTACAAAAGGTTGCAGCATGTGTTGTGTAAATGTGTGTGTGTGCAGCTAGGCCAGCCAGCCAGCCAGGTAGAAATATGGCAGAAAAAAGTAAGAAGACGGACATCAGAGTATTTGTCAGTACACCAAAGCGCATAGTAAGAACTCTAGTATCCTAATATCTCAAAGACTAGTTGATAAAATGTTCATAAGAAAGAAGTTAAATGCTAATGGAAATGTTTCACAATGATGTCATTAGGCAGAGCAGGCAACAGATGGCACACAGACAGCAGAGTTGGGGACAGATATGCAGGGACAGATTGGCAGACAGGGAGTCTCAGGTAAGTTTGTTGAGTCTTTGTTTGGCAACATTATGAAAGGTTCTCAATTTTTTTGACTTGTAAAATAGGGACATAATTGGAAAATGCCATGGATACCCCCACTCTCAACTTAAACTGGTGACTAAACTAAGATTTGTTTACGGCAATGGTATTGCTGTTGTGATTAATTGTGTAGTTTTGGGTACCGGTAGTTAGGAGTACGGCAAACACCTTATTTATTTTCTAGGAGACAGACTGAGTCAGTTAGGGTGGTGAAAGGGAAAGAGCCAGGGAGAGAGACTTCAGAGGACAGTGTCACAGCCACGGCAGGACCAAGTGTCACCCTTGTTGCCAGCAGCACCAGTATAGGGGACAGTGGCACAGCATTGTCCAGTTACCACAGTGATGGCACAAAACCATATCAGCCACACCCACAATTTATAGAACCGCGAACTCTTGCCAACAGAGTGTTGACGTTTCAAGAGAGATGGTTTCGCGATTTCCCCTGGCTACATTATAATCCATCAATAAAAGGAGTGTTGTGTTTTCACTGTAGCCAAGGGTTTTCAAGCCAGCCATCTTTTGGCCAAAGAGCTGATGCTGCCTTCATTAGTGCAGGATTTAGGAACTGGAGAAAAGGCATTGAAAAATTCACAGCACATCAAAATTGCCAAACCCACCGCCACTTTGTAATTGTAACAGCAAACCAGCTAAATCCAATCAGTGTCCAGTTATGTCCAGCGCGTGGGGTAAACAGCAGGATGACGCAAGGCATTGCTTGATGAAAATTGTTAGTTCAGTGCGGCATGTAGTAAGACAGGGACAAGCCTTTAGAGGCCACACGGATGACAGTGGGAATTTATACCAGATTTTGAAACTTAGGGCAGAAGAGGATGATCCCATTTTACTGAAGTGGTTAACAGAGCGTACCACAATGTACACAGGCCCAAAAGCACAGAATGAAATTCTGAACATCATGGCCAATAGTCATTCGAGGCATTGCAGCTGAGATTAGGTCTCTTCCGATTGTACAATTTTCATTAATTGTTGATGGTACTCAAGATGTCTCTGGTGCTGAACAGGAGAATGTCTGTCTGCGTTATGTTGACCATGACCATGTCCCTCACAAGGAGTTTATTGGGCTATACAGGGTGTCGGAGACAACAGGCGAGGGCATTGCGAAAGTGCCAACTGATGTGTTGTTGAGGAAACCCGCAAACATATGCTTGGTTCTTTTGTTCAGTAGTGTGTATAGCAGTGGTTCTCAACCTTTTTGGGGTACTGGAACCCCTGCATATTTTGAGGCAAGGCAGGCAAGGTTTTGAGCGGTCCTCAGGGACCTCCACCCCCTCTATATTATATGTAAACTTACTGGAAACCTTGTGGTACTGACTACATTCATTACACTTTTTTATTTCACGGACCCATTGCAATTAGTCCATGGACCCCTGTTTGAGAACCCATGGTGTAATTGATAGTTATTCTTTTGTTTAGTAGTTTTCAGTACACTTACAAATGATTTATTTCATGTTATTTTATTTAAAATGGCATACTTTGTGCGACATACTTGTCCATAGCTGCTGTTTGAAGAGTTGAGACACTGACTGAAGGATATTTTGTTTGATTTATTTGGGTTTTTCATTGAAGTAGTTATTTTGCTTTTAGAACTGTACTTATTTGAAGCTTTTTGTTCTTGCAAAGATATTGTAGACTCAGGCCAGGTGCACATATTTAATGACTATATAAATGTATCAGAAAAAGTCAAATTAAAAGGTCAATTCAATACGGAGACCAACTTTGTGATGGTTCTCAATGGAGATTCTTTTAGATGTGATCACACCATGTTCATTGTATTTATGAAAACTACACCCATACAGTGTACAGTACCATTGTCACCTACTGACCTTTCTTGATATTGCTGGTTGTAAGTACGAATACCTGCATACATACTGGACTGGTAAGGAGCACTGCTATAACTATTATTAGTAGTAGAATTATAATGATTTAAACATTTGAACAAGTTGGGAAAACCCTTCAGTTAACTACTGTACCTATCAATTATCCAGTTGTAGGAATTATGGTTCCTCAATATACATTTAACAACGTATGCTATGTGTTACAGCACTACTTTTGGTGTCCCCCTCAGGAATTGCTCTTGAGAAAATTTAATGTAATTGTCCCCTCCAAGGTTGATCTCAGATTTTCGCCCCTGCTCCTCACCTCTCGCCTGTCCCCTCTCCTCACCTCTCGCCTGTCCCCTCTCCTCACCTCTCACCAGCCCCCTCTCGCCAGCCTCCTCTCCTCTCCACTCACCTCCTTCATCAGCAACCTTTCCTTCTCATCACCTCTCACCCTGAACGTCCTCACTCTTTTCTTCTTTCCACCCCTCACCTTCTAAATCATTTTCTCCTTCTCCCTCACCTCCCTCATCTCCATCACTTATGTTTTAGTGGTGTGTGTGTTTGGAGTATTCAGGAGTTGTGTTTTAGCTGTGTTTGGAGTATTCAGGAGTTGTGTGTGTGTGCAGGGTAGGGTAGGGCAGGGCAGGGCAGGGTAGGGGGCATGGTGTAGTAGAGAGCATAGCAGTGCAGACCCCTGGAGGTTGAGTGTTTGAAGGGGTACGGGGCGATACAAAGTTTGGGAACCACTGGGCTAGATGATTTAAAAGACACATTATGATGTGATTGTGATTTTCCTCTACACCTCCGGATGTAGTCAGACATGCATTGTGTCTGGATATCTTACAAGTGTAGACAGATGTGGAAAGGTAAACTATTTAAATCATCATTATCCTGCCATTTAAAATCATTGTCAGGTGGCACCATTGACTTATGACGTCAATATGTGTCTTAAATAAATACAGTTTCTGATGTAAAAACAGCCCTCTCAAAGGACAAAGCTCCACTAAATAACCAGAACATTTAAAAGGGGACATCTTACATACATCGTAAATGAAAAGTTACATTATTCACACTATATTGTGAGTATCAAGGTATTTTTGGGGACAGAAAATGTAATCCAAAGTGTGCTTACTACTATACAACATAACCACTGATATGGTATTGTAATGACCTGACTAGATCATCAAAGAACAACTGTCCAGACAGAGGATTGAGTTTACGAATGGACATCCACTCCCACCCTCTCCATGGGAGCCCCCACTGGGAACTGTTGGAGCTGAGCATGAGAGCGGCCTGGGGGGCCCTTTCTCGCTGTGCAGTTGTCACAGCGGCGACAAAAGTCCTCCACATCCCTCTTGTGCTGCCCCCAGTAGAAGCCCTGACGGAGACGGCGCAGTGTTTTTGTGACCCCAAAGTGTCCAGTCCCCACCCCGCCATGAGTACTCTGGAGCACAGCCTCCCGCAATGCTTTTGTGGCCACCACCTGCCACCTCTCCTCTCCCGTAGCTGACTCCTTCCATGCCCGCTGTAGCACGCCATCAGCCAGCCGCAGTCTCTCAAACTTTGACCACAACCCTTTGGTCGCGAGTGAGAGCGCTGTCACCTCTTCCCATGGTGGCCTCACCTGCGCCTCTACCCACTGTAGCACTGGCTGTAGGTCTGTGTCCCGTCCCTGCTGCTGCCGCCATTCAGCCATGTCGACAGTCTGCAGCTCACAGCAGACAGGCCCGCTCGCCCGACACACTGTGGCACAGACCCCCTCTGCACACAGCTCTCTCTCCCGTCCCTCTCTCCGTTCACAGTGGCGGCAGCCGTCTGCAGTACAGGGCCGACGGGACATGGCGTCGGCGTTGGAGTGGCGTGCCCCTGCCCTGTGCACCACCGTGAAGTCATACGGCTGAAGCTCCTCCAACCAGCGTGCCACCTGGCCCTCTGGCTCTCTGAAAGACATGAGCCACTGGAGAGCAGAGTGGTCAGTCCTTACAGTAAAGGGCAGACCACCCAGGTAGTACTTGAAGTGTTTGACGGAAGCCACAACAGCCAAGAGCTCCCGCCGGGTGACACAGTAGCGGCGCTCATGTTTGTCAAATGTTTTGCTGAAGTACGCCACCACTCTCTCCCCCGCTGGCCCCACCTGGGCCAGCACCCCACCCATGCCCACATTGCTCGCGTCTGTGTCCAGGATAAAGGGCAAGGTGAGGTCAGGGGGGGCGAGCACGGGGGCCTCGATCAGTGCACGTTTGAGGGTGTTGAACGCCTCCTCACACTCCACTGTCCAAGTGAAAGCTTTGTCCTTCGGCAGCAGGCGGTTCAGTGGAGCAGCAACGCTTGAGAAGCCCCGTACAAACCTCCTGTAGTACGAGGCCAGGCCCAGGAAGCTCTTCAGCTGACGCTGGTCGGTGGGGGTGGGCCAGTCTCTGACAGCCCCTACCTTGTCCTCCATGGTGCTGATCCCCTCCTTCCCCACTCGGTGGCCCAAGAAGGACACCTCTCTCCTCATGAAGTGGCACTTCTCGGGGTGGAGCTTCAGACCTGCGGCAGCCACCCTCTCCAGCACACGCCGTAGCGCCCCCAGGGCTGACTGGAAGGAGCTGCCATGGGCCAGGATGTCATCGAGGTATACCAGACACTGCTGTCTGGGGATGCCATCCAGCTGCTTTAACTGTTGGAGTAAAGGGTTTGTTGGGTTGAGTGAATGTGACATTAGGGGGGGCCATGGTGACTTCCGGCCCTCCCTGGAAGCTCAGTGTGCCCCTATTTAGGTCTAACTGGCAGCCTGTGCTCCTAAGAAAGTCCAACCCCAGGATACAAGGGTCCTGCACAGCCGCCACCCACACAGGATGACGCACAGTCCTGCCCCCTACTGTCAGAGTCATTATTCCCTTCCCTTTCATGGGTGCCAGCTCACCTGTGACTGTGCGGAGCTGCACAGTTGTAGGCTCACACTGAGTCCAACCTGGCACAATATCTGGCCTCACCAGGGTTACTGTGGACCCAGTGTCCACCAGGGCGGAGCAGGGCACACCCTCCACAGTGACATGACAAAAGTCCCCAACACAGGTCCGGCCCACCACAACAACAGGCTCCATCCGCTTGCTCTCGTCTGCTTCTGGGGGAAGTGGAGCCTTGCTTCCCCGTCTGTGCCGGTGGGCTCCTCCTGAAGATGATGGTGGTTGGGATAGAAAGCCAGGGGTCCGCACTACCCGGCCTATGCGGACCCCGAGCCGTTTCCCTGAGCTCTGGGGGACATGGGGCAATTTCGGCGCAGATGGCCTGGCTGGCCACAACCCCAGCAGACCCTGGGACCAGGGTGTGTGTTTTGTGCCGCCTGTAGCGACACAGCACGAATGAGTTCTGTCATTTCAGCCACCCATGCAGGCTTTTCCGGCTCCGGGCTGCTCTGCCCCCCAGCTCGCACAGAGGGTGTGTCTCCCTGCACCCCCACCAAAGCCCCAGCTGAAGTCCCAGACCACACCAGCTCCCTCTCCAAAGACATCTCCAAGGCTATCTGCAATGACTCAGGATGAGCCAGCTGGGTCTGTATGCGCAGCTCCGTAGGAGAGAGCGCCTGTATGAACTGGTCCCGTGCTAGCTCGCTCTGCACGGAGGGGGGCATGTGAGCATATGCCCACCGAGAGAGGCTCTCAATGTCATTAGCTAACACCCGTAGAGGCTCTCCTGGCTGCCTGCTTCTATTACTCAGTTCGGAGCGCAGTAGCCCGGGCTGTACACACTGTCCATAGCGCCTCCTCAGTGCTCCCACTAAAGCGCCATAATCATGTCTGTCCTCGGGGCTAATCAATATCAAACAGGACAGAGCTTCATCCGTGAGGCATAAAGCCAACTGCAGTGCCCTTTCTTCATCCGACCACCCCCTAAAATGAGCTAACAGTTCAAACTGAGCATGAAAAGCTTCCCAATCCGCCTTACCGGAATACTTCGGGGTCTTAACAGATACGGACGCAGCCGGGAACTGGGCACCGCCATGTTTGTTTACATCCTGAGCCCCAGATTCCTCGTCCCGCCGCGTCGACGTCACCACTTCGGCCCGCCCACCAGAATCCGCGCGAAACACAGTCGACGAGGCGCTCATGCCCGCTTCAGCCACCATCACTCTAGCGTCCTCCCTCAAGCGGCCTCTGCGCTCCGACGCCCTGGCGATCTCCTCAGCCAGAACCTCCGACGTCCATTCACACGTATCTCCTTGGCCATAATCGTCCCCTACCTCCACCTTCACTTTCGGATTCCCTCGAAGCATTTTCAACCCCCGTTCTCACCTACGGTAGCTAGCCACAGAAGTCAGCTAGCTAGCTGGCTAACTTTTATCAACGTTTTTACTTCTGACACCAATGTAATGACCTGACTAGATCATCAAAGAACAACTGTCCAGACAGAGGATTGAGTTTACGAATGGACGGTTTATTAAACCAACTTTACACAGGCTACTGTTTGGCCGTAGCCCACGCCAAATAAATGAAAGATAGCCCACAAGCCAATCGTGACCTTCTCTTGTGAAGCCCAGACGTAAGAGGGAGAACAAAGGCAAAACCTGGTCTTAACTTCCAATGCTACATCCCCCTGCCCAACCCCCCTCCACGCCACTCCGCCAACCACCAGGATGCCCGGCATCAGAACATTCCAGGCATTCCCGTGATTGGCAGATAGCAGGTTGACTGACATGTCGGACCCCGCGAACACAACCACCTACTAGCCTAACACATAACACACAGCTGTCTGTGCGGGTCGCTACACAGCCCCCCCACCACAAAGTCCCTCGTCCCCGAGGGAACAAACAAAGTCTCTGAAGCGACCCGGAGGTCTCCTTTGCCTGCGTGGCCGTGATGGTCGCAGAGTGCCCCTCTGGGAACCAGGGGATGAAGGCAGGGATATGGGGGACAAGGAAGCGGGAACGGGTAATACAGTCCGTGGCTCTGGGGAACCACGCGGTGACACAGGGGGGGAGACAGGGGGAGTGGGCTGTCTGGAGCCTTGTCTGCGGCACCTGGGGGTGGGTGCCTGGAGAATGGCATTGCCAGAGAGGGGAATTGTGGGGGTTCCTGGGGTTTGGGGAGAAGAGGCCCCTCTGTATGGGGCTAACCTGTCCCGGTGCAGTGCCACCTTTCTCCCCCTGGGAGGAAGCTGCAGCCGGTAAACAACCTCCCCTACCCTCTCCAGGACACTGCAGGGTCCCACCCAGTGACTGTCCAACTTGGGGCATCTGCCTTTTTTCCTTAGCGGGCTGTAGACCCAGACCAGCTCCCCAGCCACAAAGTGCCTTCCCCGGGTGTGCACGTCATAGTTCCTCTTCTGCCTCACACCTGCATTCACCAGCTGCTCTCTGGCGAAGGTGTGGGCTGTCTCCAGGCGGTCCTGGAGTCTCCGGGCATACTCCGGCCCCGGGGGAACATGAGGGCTATCCAGGGGCCGACCAAACGCCATCTCCGCAGGGGTGCGGATCTCTCTCCCCAGCATGAGGAGGGCAGGCGTGCAGGAGGTGGAGTCTTGGACAGCGGAGCGGCATGCCATGAGGACCATAGGCAGGTGCTTGTCCCAGTCACGCTGGTGTTTGGAAGAGACGATGGCCAGCTGCTGTCCAAGCGTTTTATTGAAGCGCTCTACAAGGCCATCACTTTGAGGATGGAGAGGAGTAGTGCGGGTCTTGTGCATACCCAGCCTCTCACACATGGTGGCGAACACACGGGACTCAAAGTTTCTGCCCTGGTCGCTGTGGATGGACTCTGCAGCTCCAAACCTGCTGAACATCCCCGCTGTCAGGGCGTCGACGATGGTCTCTGCCTCCTGGTCAGGCAGAGCATAGGCCTCGGGCCATTTTGTGAAATAGTCCATGGCCGTGAGCACCCAGCGGTTTCCACTGTCTGTGGTGGGGAACGGCCCAACTACATCCACTCCCACCCTCTCCATGGGAGCCCCCACTGGGAACTGTTGGAGCTGAGCATGAGAGCGGCCTGGGGGGCCCTTTCTCGCTGTGCAGTTGTCACAGCGGCGACAAAAGTCCTCCACATCCCTCTTGTGCTGCCCCCAGTAGAAGCCCTGACGGAGACGGCGCAGTGTTTTTGTGACCCCAAAGTGTCCAGTCCCCACCCCGCCATGAGTACTCTGGAGCACAGCCTCCCGCAATGCTTTTGTGGCCACCACCTGCCACCTCTCCTCTCCCGTAGCTGACTCCTTCCATGCCCGCTGTAGCACGCCATCAGCCAGCCGCAGTCTCTCAAACTTTGACCACAACCCTTTGGTCGCGAGTGAGAGCGCTGTCACCTCTTCCCATGGTGGCCTCACCTGCGCCTCTACCCACTGTAGCACTGGCTGTAGGTCTGTGTCCCGTCCCTGCTGCTGCCGCCATTCAGCCATGTCGACAGTCTGCAGCTCACAGCAGACAGGCCCGCTCGCCCGACACACTGTGGCACAGACCCCCTCTGCACACAGCTCTCTCTCCCGTCCCTCTCTCCGTTCACAGTGGCGGCAGCCGTCTGCAGTACAGGGCCGACGGGACATGGCGTCGGCGTTGGAGTGGCGTGCCCCTGCCCTGTGCACCACCGTGAAGTCATACGGCTGAAGCTCCTCCAACCAGCGTGCCACCTGGCCCTCTGGCTCTCTGAAAGACATGAGCCACTGGAGAGCAGAGTGGTCAGTCCTTACAGTAAAGGGCAGACCACCCAGGTAGTACTTGAAGTGTTTGACGGAAGCCACAACAGCCAAGAGCTCCCGCCGGGTGACACAGTAGCGGCGCTCATGTTTGTCAAATGTTTTGCTGAAGTACGTCACCACTCTCTCCCCCGCTGGCCCCACCTGGGCCAGCACCCCACCCATGCCCACATTGCTCGCGTCTGTGTCCAGGATAAAGGGCAAGGTGAGGTCAGGGGGGGCGAGCACGGGGGCCTCGATCAGTGCACGTTTGAGGGTGTTGAACGCCTCCTCACACTCCACTGTCCAAGTGAAAGCTTTGTCCTTCGGCAGCAGGCGGTTCAGTGGAGCAGCAACGCTTGAGAAGCCCCGTACAAACCTCCTGTAGTACGAGGCCAGGCCCAGGAAGCTCTTCAGCTGACGCTGGTCGGTGGGGGTGGGCCAGTCTCTGACAGCCCCTACCTTGTCCTCCATGGTGCTGATCCCCTCCTTCCCCACTCGGTGGCCCAAGAAGGACACCTCTCTCCTCATGAAGTGGCACTTCTCGGGGTGGAGCTTCAGACCTGCGGCAGCCACCCTCTCCAGCACACGCCGTAGCGCCCCCAGGGCTGACTGGAAGGAGCTGCCATGGGCCAGGATGTCATCGAGGTATACCAGACACTGCTGTCTGGGGATGCCATCCAGCTGCTTTAACTGTTGGAGTAAAGGGTTTGTTGGGTTGAGTGAATGTGACATTAGGGGGGGCCATGGTGACTTCCGGCCCTCCCTGGAAGCTCAGTGTGCCCCTATTTAGGTCTAACTGGCAGCCTGTGCTCCTAAGAAAGTCCAACCCCAGGATACAAGGGTCCTGCACAGCCGCCACCCACACAGGATGACGCACAGTCCTGCCCCCTACTGTCAGAGTCATTATTCCCTTCCCTTTCATGGGTGCCAGCTCACCTGTGACTGTGCGGAGCTGCACAGTTGTAGGCTCACACTGAGTCCAACCTGGCACAATATCTGGCCTCACCAGGGTTACTGTGGACCCAGTGTCCACCAGGGCGGAGCAGGGCACACCCTCCACAGTGACATGACAAAAGTCCCCAACACAGGTCCGGCCCACCACAACAACAGGCTCCATCCGCTTGCTCTCGTCTGCTTCTGGGGGAAGTGGAGCCTTGCTTCCCCGTCTGTGCCGGTGGGCTCCTCCTGAAGATGATGGTGGTTGGGATAGAAAGCCAGGGGTCCGCACTACCCGGCCTATGCGGACCCCGAGTCGTTTCCCTGAGCTCTGGGGGACATGGGGCAATTTCGGCGCAGATGGCCTGGCTGGCCACAACCCCAGCAGACCCTGGGACCAGGGTGTGTGTTTTGTGCCGCCTGTAGCGACACAGCACGAATGAGTTCTGTCATTTCAGCCACCCATGCAGGCTTTTCCGGCTCCGGGCTGCTCTGCCCCCCAGCTCGCACAGAGGGTGTGTCTCCCTGCACCCCCACCAAAGCCCCAGCTGAAGTCCCAGACCACACCAGCTCCCTCTCCAAAGCCATCTCCAAGGCTATCTGCAATGACTCAGGATGAGCCAGCTGGGTCTGTATGCGCAGCTCCGTAGGAGAGAGCGCCTGTATGAACTGGTCCCGTGCTAGCTCGCTCTGCACGGAGGGGGGCATGTGAGCATATGCCCGCCGAGAGAGGCTCTCAATGTCATTAGCTAACACCCGTAGAGGCTCTCCTGGCTGCCTGCTTCTATTACTCAGTTCGGAGCGCAGTAGCCCGGGCTGTACACACTGTCCATAGCGCCTCCTCAGTGCTCCCACTAAAGCGCCATAATCATGTCTGTCCTCGGGGCTAATCAATATCAAACAGGACAGAGCTTCATCCGTGAGGCATAAAGCCAACTGCAGTGCCCTTTCTTCATCCGACCACCCCCTAAAATTAGCTAACAGTTCAAACTGAGCATGAAAAGCTTCCCAATCCGCCTTACCGGAATACTTCGGGGTCTTAACAGATACGGACGCAGCCGGGAACTGGGCACCGCCATGTTTGTTTACATCCTGAGCCCCAGATTCCTCGTCCCGCCGCGTCGACGTCACCACTTCGGCCCGCCCACCAGAATCCGCGCGAAACACAGTCGACGAGGCGCTCATGCCCGCTTCAGCCGCCATCACTCTAGCGTCCTCCCTCAAGCGGCCTCTGCGCTCCGACGCCCTGGCGATCTCCTCAGCCAGAACCTCCGACGTCCATTCACACGTATCTCCTTGGCCATAATCGTCCCCTACCTCCACCTTCACTTTCGGATTCCCTCGAAGCATTTTCAACCCCCGTTCTCACCTACGGTAGCTAGCCACAGAAGTCAGCTAGCTAGCTGGCTAACTTTTATCAACGTTTTTACTTCTGACACCAATGTAATGACCTGACTAGATCATCAAAGAACAACTGTCCAGACAGAGGATTGAGTTTACGAATGGACGGTTTATTAAACCAACTTTACACAGGCTACTGTTTGGCCGTAGCCCACGCCAAATAAATGAAAGATAGCCCACAAGCCAATCGTGACCTTCTCTTGTGAAGCCCAGACGTAAGAGGGAGAACAAAGGCAAAACCTGGTCTTAACTTCCAATGCTACATCCCCCTGCCCAACCCCCCTCCACGCCACTCCGCCAACCACCAGGATGCCCGGCATCAGAACATTCCAGGCATTCCCGTGATTGGCAGATAGCAGGTTGACTGACATGTCGGACCCCGCGAACACAACCACCTACTAGCCTAACACATAACACACAGCTGTCTGTGCGGGTCGCTACAGTATTTAGGGATACTGATTTAATACTATATTGTTGAAGTAACATATACCATGTGTGATACAAAGCAACAAAACAGTTTATATATAGTAAAACAAGCAACATAATACTGATATTTCTCTGTGTGTCTGTTTGGATATCAAATCAGAAGAGTTGGAATCAAGTATTGGAGTCAGGATCTGAATGGACAACTGCTACTCCTATAGTCCTCGTGGTTCCTCCTGATCCTCTGGTGGTGTAACAGAGACATCTGGTGGTCAGAGAAGGTTACTGCATGTCTATTTAATTACTCACCTATCAGTCATATGGACATCTGCATTCAGACTGATGATCCATCACTTCCTCTGGTCTTCTCAAACTGCTGTCCTTGACTGTTAGTATTACTAGTCGTACTAGTAGTAGTAGTGTTAGTAGTGTTAGTAGTAGTAGTTCCAATAGTAGTAGCAGTAGTATTAGTAGTTCCAATAGTAGTAGTAGTAGTAGTAGTAGTAGTTGTACCGGTAGTAGTAGTACCGGTAGTAGTAGTAGTAGTAGCAGTAGTACCAGTAGTACTAGTACCGTAGTAGTAGTAGCAGTAGTAGTAGCAGCAGTTGTACCAGTAGTAGTAGTACCGGTGGTAGTAGTAGCAGTAGCACCAGTAGTACCGGTAGTAGCAGCAGTAGTAGTAGTACTAGTAGTACCAGTAGTAGTACTACTAGTAGTAGCAGTAGTACCAGTAGTAGTAGTAGTAGTACCGGTAGTCGCAGCAGTATCAGTAGTAGTAGCAGTGGTAGCAGTCGTAGCAGTCGTAGCAGTCGTAGCAGTAGTAGTAGTAGTAGTAGTAGTAGTAGTAGAAGCACCAGTAGTAGTAGTAGTAGTAGTAGTAGCAGTAGTTGTAGAAGCACCAGTAGTTGTAGTAGTAGTAGTAGTAGCATTAACAGTAGTAGTAGTAGTAGTAACAGTAGGAGTAGTAGCACCAGTAGTAGTAGTAGCAGCAGCAGTAGTTGTAGAAGCACCAGTAGTAGTAGTAGTAGTAGTAGTAGTAGTAGCATTAACAGTAGTAGTAACAGTAGGAGTAGTAGCACCAGTAGTAGTAGTAGTAGTAGTAGCACCAGTAGTAGTAGTAGCACCAGTAGTAGTAGCAGTAGTAGTAGTAGTAGCAGTAGAGGTAGTAGTAGTAGTAGCAGTAGTAGTAGTAGTTGTAGTAGCACCAGTAGTAGTAGTAGTAGTAGTAGTAGTAGTAGTAGCAGTAGTAGTAGTAGTAGCAGTAGCAGTAGTAGTAGTAGCAGTAGTAGTAGTAGTAGTAGTAGCAGTAGCAGTAGCAGTAGCAGTAGTAGTAGTAGTAGCAGTAGTTGTAGTAGTAGTAGTAGCGGTACCAGTAGTAGTAGTAGTAGTAGTATGCTCATGTGGTATCAGAGTACCATTGGAATAGATTCCCAGCATCAATATGAAACATCACCGTGGTAACTGGAAGCTACATCCACATCACTGATTACTACCCCCTGGGTATCGGGCTCAACTAACAGACCATAATAAACACATGTATCACTCATCAATACATCACTGTGACCTCTGAACCCTGAACCAAATGTTATGTGAGCAGAGCGTTGCCTGTCTGTCTACTAGCGAGAACTGTAGAGATGTGTTTAAGGTTTCAACTTGAAACATAACATCACAACAACAGCAGTATCCTGATGAACTTTGATTGATGAAGGTCAGCAAATAGAAAACAACAGTGTGACTGTGGTAAAATAATAACACTCCTATGTTTCTCTCACAGTGGAGGAAAATACAGTGGGATTCTCTCTAACTAGTCTCCCCTCTAACCCCTACACAAAACAGTTGTCTCTCTAACTGGTCTCCTCTCTAACCCCTACACAAAACAGTTGTCTCACTAACTAGTCTCCTCTCTAACCCCAAAACAAAACAGTTGTCTCTATCTGGTCTCCTCTCTAACCCCTACACAAAACAGTTGTCTCTATCTGGTCTCCTCTCTAACCCCTCCACAAAACAGCTGTCTCATCCAACTCATCCTTCTTCTTTCTCTTCCTCCTCCTCTATTTCCTCTTGTCTCTCGCTGTACATGTTGCCTGCTCATCCCACTGGTTACCTCCTCTGAGTTCTGTTTCAGTCTCTTTATCTCTCTATCCTTCTCCTCCATCTGTCTATTCTTCTCCTTCATCTGTCTATTCTTCTCCTCCATCTGTCTGCTGAACTCCCTTTGCATCTTTGTCTTTGAGATCATGATGTTCCTCTGTAACTCAGGTAGGACTATCTTCATCAGGTTTTTCTCTGCTTCAACTCTGGCCTCTCCTTCATAGTTCTCCCTCATCTCCTCTATCTCCTGTCTGTGTCTCTCCTCCATCTCCCTCCTCTCATTCTCTGTCTTCTCTCTAAATCTCTCCATCTTTCTCTCCATCTCCTCCCTCCTATCAGACTCCCTCTTCAGCTCCTTCTCTAGCTCTTTTTTCTTCTCCTCATCCCTCTCTTCTTTCACCTGTCTCTCCAGTTCACTGGTTCTTTCACTGAGTGTTCTGATATCTCCCTCATGTTCCTGGATCACTCCCTCTATCTTTATCAGAGAGTCCTGCAACTCCTTCTGAAGCCTCTCTCTCAAGTCTCCCTCCTCCCTCTGTTTCCTCTCTCCTCTCTCTCTCTGGATCTTTCCCTCCATCTCTCTAACCTGGTCCTCTGCCTCCTGGTAGGTCTGACTGCTGTAGAATCTCTCTCTGTTTCCTGCCACCATCTCCTCTACCTGATCCAGCAGCTCTGATACCTGAGTGCTATGGGCCCTGTCCTTAATGTTGAGGACGTGGTACCTGCTCCCACTTTTCTCTACAAGCTGCTGGAGGTCCTGACTTCCTGCTTGGAGAAACTCCTCAATGCTCTGCTCTTTCAGGCCATCATCATGGGTGAAAAGAATCACAGTGTGTTCCCAACAACCCTCCCCAAACATCTCCTCTATTCTCTCCAGCACCCCTCTCTCATCCCCCTTAGAGGGCTCCACTGGTATGACCAGGAGGAAGGCGTGGGGTCCCGGGGCAGACATACGGACACAGAGCCCCACATCCTTTCTCATCTCCTCCAGAGAGAGTCCAGGACAGAACCAGTCGGGAGTGTCCACCAGCACCAGCCGTCTCCCACACACGTCCCCCTCTCTCCTCTTACTCCTCTGCGCCACTGCAGAGGGGCTGGCCTGGGCCCCAAACTCCTCTCTGCCCAGGATGGTGTTTCCTGCTGCACTCCTCCCAGCCCCAGTCCTCCCCAGCAGCACCAGTCTCAGCTCAGACACACTGGGAGACACTGGGGAGTCTGGACTGCTGCTCTCTCCTCCCACTGCAACACAACACACAGCACTTATCAACACACTCACTATCTGGAGGATGTACAACAGTGTCAAATATAATATAATCTACATCCATAACTCACAATCTGGAGGACGTACAACAGAGTCCAATATAATATAATCTACATCCATAACTCACTATATGGAGGATTAAACTCCATGCTGTTTCTCCTCCTCAGTGGAAGTGTGGGGTCTGTATCTGAGGTCTCTCCTCCCACTGTAACACAACATAGAGAACTGGTCAACATACTGACTCATCAGAGACACATTTAAAACATAGTATAAACAAACTACAAATACATTACACATCATAGTGAAATATAGATTATTGGAGAAAATAGAGAATATCAAGATTGATGCCAGTTTGAGACAACATGTATAACTCACTAAGTGAAGGATGGTCCACTACAGACTAGAAACAGTAGGAGACAACAGGACAATAGTGATAACTCACTAAGTGAAGGATGGTCCACTATAGACTAGAAACAGTAGGAGACAACAGGACAATAGTGATAACTCACTAAGTGAAGGATGGTCCACTATAGACTAGAAACAGTAGGAGACAACAGGACAATAGTGATAACTCACTAAGTGAAGGATGGTCCACTATAGACTAGAAACAGTAGGCGACAACAGGACAATAGTGATAACTCACTAAGTGAAGGATGGTCCACTATAGACTAGAAACAGTAGGAGATAACAGGACAATATTGATAACTCACTAAGTGAAGGATGGTCCACTATAGACTAGAAACAGTAGGAGACAACAGGACAATAGTGATAACTCACTAAGTGAAGGATGGTCCACTATAGACTAGAAACAGTAGGAGACAACAGGACAATAGTGATAACTCACTAAGTGAAGGATGGTCCACTATAGACTGGAAACAGTAGGAGACAACAGGACAATAGTGATAACTCACTAAGTGAAGGATGGTCCACTATAGACTAGAAACAGTAGGAGACAACAGGACAATAGTGATAACTCACTAAGTGAAGGATGGTCCACTATAGACTAGAAACAGTAGGAGACAACAGGACAATAGTGATAACTCACTAAGTGAAGGATGGTCCACTATAGACTAGAAACAGTAGGAGACAACAGGACAATAGTGATAACTCACTAAGTGAAGGATGGTCCACTATAGACTAGAAACAGTAGGAGACAACAGGACAATAGTGATAACTCACTAAGTGAAGGATGGTCCACTATAGACTAGAAACAGTGATAACTCACTAAGTGAAGGATGATCCACTATAGACTAGAAACAGTAGGAGACAACAGGACAATATTGATAACTGACTAAGTGAAGGATGGTCCACTATAGACTAGAAACAGTAGGAGACAACAGGACAATATTGATAACTCACTAAGTGAAGGATGGTCCACTATCGACTAGAAACAGTGATAACTCACTAAGTGAAGGATGATCCACTATAGACTAGAAACAGTAGGAGACAACAGGACAATACTGATAACTCACTAAGTGAAGGATGGTCCACTATAGACTAGAAACAGTAGGAGACAACAGGACAATATTGATAACTCACTAAGTGAAGGATGGTCCACTATAGACTAGAAACAGTAGGAGACAACAGGACAATATTGATAACTCACTAAGTGAAGGATGGTCCACTATAGACTAGAAACAGTAGGAGACAACAGGACAATATTGATAACTCACTAAGTGAAGGATGGTCCACTATAGACTAGAAACAGTAGGAGACAACAGGACAATACTGATAACTCACTAAGTGAAGGATGGTCCACTATAGACTAGAAACAGTAGGAGACAACAGGACAATACTGATAACTCACTAAGTGAAGGATGGTCCACTATAGACTAGAAACAGTAGGAGACAACAGGACAATATTGATAACTCACTAAGTGAAGGATGGTCCACTATAGACTAGAAACAGTAGGAGACAACAGGACAATATTGATAACTCACTAAGTGAAGGATGGTCCACTATAGACTAGAAACAGTAGGAGACAACAGGACAATACTGATAACTCACTAAGTGAAGGATGGTCCACTATAGACTAGAAACAGTAGGAGACAACAGGACAATAGTGATAACTCACTGTCTGGAGGATCCTCCTTGCTGTCTCTCCTCCTGACTGGGAGTATGGAACCTGTATCTGACGTCTCTCCAGGTTCTAAAATAATAGAACAACCATTTAGAATGGGAACATTTACCTCAGTGACACATGAAGGCACATAGACCTACTGAAGGGGAGTTCTGGGTTTCTATTGAAATGTTAAGTATCACATATCTCACTCACCAGTCATCTGGGCTGAGATCTCTCTTCTCAGTCTCTCTACCTCAGTCTTCACATCACATATCTGCTGAGCTGAAATAACAAAGGAGGACTAGGATCTGAATTCTGTGTTAAAGACTTTAGACAGAAATATGATGCAGAGGGAAAGTATGAAGTGATGGAAAACAATATTCACAACTCAGTGGAGAGTCGACAATAACCTGAGAATTGAGGAAAGTACAGAAGACTAAATGTATTAATGGTGTGAATAATCTTACCCAGTTCAGCATTTTCATTGTTGACATCCTCCACCTGTTTGTCTCTTTCCTTTAACTGCTTCTCTCTCTCCTCTAGTAGGTTGTCTTTCTCTTCTACTTCCTGCCTCCTCTCTTTTAGTTCATTTTCTTTTCCCTCCAGTTGTTTGTCTCTCTCTTCCAGCTGTTTGTCTCTCTCCTCTAGTTGGTTCATCATCTCCTGTCTTAATGTCTCTTTTAATTCATTTTCCATCTTCAACTCTGAGAGAGAGCAATTCACATATTTAATTGGTTGTTTGAATAAGTAATGTATTAATTCATTCAATAGTTTACCTATAAAGACATTATCATTTGATGGAGGTGGTACAATTATTAGTAATTATTTCCTCCAGTCAACAGTTATCTGAGCTGAACCAATCATCAACGGGTCTATTGACTATTTGATACATTACAAATGAATTAGTCTGAAAAACTGAATGACATCACTCATGTTCCCTGATTCAATCCTCTCTCCTCCAGACTCTCTCATACTTACCAAGCTCACCAGCTGATGCCTCCCTCTTCAGCTTACCCTCCTGGGTCTCATGTTGTAAATACCGTGATCCTGATCCTATGGTGTAAAACAGAGAGGTGAGTTCTGTGTGGTAGACTACATCACTATATACAGAACAAACAGGACCAATCAGATTTCTCCTGTCACTCAAGCCTCCCTCATGTAGGGACTGTGGGCACCAATGATATCTGGTTAACTTCATAAATAATGTTGTTTAGTTATTGTCCTATCTCTGATCAAATGATTACGTTCATTGTTAGTGATAACCAGCATTGGGCTCTATGGCAGATACAGGATATTGTGTCAGGAGGCAGGGTTCTATGGAATATACATTCAGTAGAATCTGAAGAACATCTGACATCATAATCCAACCTACCTTGACAACATTTGGGGAGAGTATTGATAAATGTAAAGAAACTGATTTAATTTGTAGCCTTGAAGAAGACACACTGCTGTTCACAAGGCCTGTAGTTTTTATAGTATCAGATTAACACTCTG
Source organism: Salvelinus fontinalis (assembly GCF_029448725.1). NCBI lineage: Eukaryota > Metazoa > Chordata > Actinopteri > Salmoniformes > Salmonidae > Salvelinus > Salvelinus fontinalis. The sequence goes on along the minus strand of NC_074668.1, from coordinate 1,630,373 downwards.
GTCTGTTCTTTGTCTTGTGTTTTTGGTTGTCAATAAACAAAACAGACAAATAAGTAACTACTCACCTGATCCTGATCATCCATTATCCAAGATGGAGAGTCATGATTAATGATCATGTAAAACAGAATGCATTAGTTATCATTGTTCATTGAATTTCTGTCTCATTACATAATTGAATGAAATACCATACATCATATTGGAATGACTGTTCATCACATTTATTACTAATGTACATCTAGGGAAAGGGATGTAAGCAGCACTACTATGTGAACAGTCTGAGAATGACTGAATGCTTCATAATAAGACATCAAGATAAATTCAAGCTGATTCTATTTTAATTTTGGTGTGTGAAATGTTGACCTCTATGGCAGATATATTGTGGGAGAATTATGGCTTTGCTCCTGATCATCCATTATCCAAGATGGAGAGGAATGAACATTGATAATGTATAACAAAATGTATGAGTCATTACTGTTACATTCAATCCAATTTGAGTCACATTACATTATTCAATGAAATACCATACATCATATTGATATGACTGTTCATCACATTCATTACTAATGTACATCTAGGGAAAGGGATGTAAGCAGTGCTACTACTGGAACAGTCTAAACATCACAGAATGATTCATACTAGGACATCAAACTGAATTCATGTCACGTTCGTTGAAAGATGGATTGGACCAAGGTGCAGCGTGTTAGGCGTACATCATCAATTTATTAAATCAACACCAAAAACAAGAAAGAATAAACGACACGTAAAGTTTTGTAGCGCTAACACAGCAACTAACCAAAAACAAGAACCATACCCGGCCAACAAAGAAATAGAAAAACTAGAATGCCCACCCAAATCATACCCTGACCGAACCAGATAGAGAAATAAAAAGGCTCTCTAAGGTCAGGGCGTGACAATTCAAGCTGATTCCATGTTCATTTTGGAGTGTGATATGTTGAGCTCTATGGAAGAAATATTGTGGGAAGGCTATGTGAAATGGTGACCTCTATAGCAGATATATTGTGGGAGGACTTTGATATGAAAATTCTGGATAATTTGAAGAACATCTATACATCATAATCCAACCTACCTTGAGAACATTTGGGGAGAGTTTTGATAAATGCAAAGAAACTGATTACATTTGTAGCCTTGAAGAAGACACACTGCTGTTCACAAGGCCTGTAGTTTTTATAGTATCAGATTAACACTCTGGTCTGTTCTTTGTCTTGTGTTATTGGTTGTCAATAAACAAAACAGACAAATAAGTAATTACTCACCCAGGAAATGTTCTGATCATCCATGATCCAAGATGGAGAGTCATGAATAATGATCATGTAAAACAGAATACATTAGTTAATATTGTTCATTGAATTTCTGTCTCATGTCATAATTTAATGAAATACCATACATCATATTGGAATGACTGTTCATCACATTCATTACTAATGTACATCTAGGGAAAGGGATGTAAGCAGCACTACTATGTGAGCAGTCTGAGAATGACTGAATGCTTCATAATAAGACATTAAGCTAAATTCAAGATGATTCCATGTTAATTTTGGAGTTTGAAATATTGAGCTCTATAGCAGATATATTGTGGGAGGACTATGTGAAATGTTGAGCTCTATAGCAGATATATTGTGGGAGAACTATGTGAAATATTGAGCTCTATAGCAGATATATTGCGGGAGAACTATGTGAAATATTGACCTCTATGGCAGATATATTGTAGGAGGACTATGTGAAATATTGACCTCTATGCCAGATATATTGTAGGAGGACTATGTGAAAGGGAAAGGAAATGGAAGGGGGATACCTAGTCAGTTGTCCAACTGAATGTATTCAACTGAAATGTGTCTTCAGCGTTTAACTCAACCCCTCTGAAATGTTGACCTCTATAGCAGATATATTGTCGGAGGACTATGTGAAATGTTGAGCTATATGGCAGATGTATTGTGGGAGATCTATGATATGAATATTCAGGATAATTTGAAGAACATCTATACATCTTAATCCAACCTACCTTGAGAACATTTGGGGAGAGTTTTGATAAATGTAAAGAAACTGATTTAATTTGTAGCCTTGAAGAAGACACACTGCTGTTCACAAGGCCTGTAGTTTTTATAGTATCAGATTAACACTCTGGTCTGTTCCTTGTCTTGTGTTATTGGTTGTTAATAAACAAAACAGACAAATAAGTAATTACTCACCTGATGCTGATCATCCATGATCCAAGATGGAGAGTCATGAATAATGATCATGTAAAACAGAATTCATTAGTTATTATTGTTCATTGAATTTCTGTCTCATGATGTAATTGAATGAAATACCATACATCATATTGGAATGACTGTTCATCACATTCATTACTAATGTACATCTGGGGAAAGGGATGTAAGCAGCACTACTATGTGAGCAGTCTGAGAATGACTGAATGCTTCATAATAAGACATTAAGCTAAATTCAAGATGGTTCCATGTTAATTTTGGAGTGTGAAATATTGAGCTCTATAGCAGATATATTGCGGGAGGACTATGTGAAATGTTGAGCTCTATAGCAGATATATTGTGGGAGAACTATGTAAAGGGGAAAGGAAAGGGGGATACCTAGTCAGTTGTGCAACTGAATGTATTCACCTGAAATGTGTCTTCCTCATTTAACTCAACTCCTCTGAAATGTTGAGCTCAATTTTTATTTTTATTTTTTATTTTACCTTTATTTAACTAGGCAAGTCAGTTAAGAACAAATTCTTATTTTATAGCAGATATGTGGGAGTGCTATGTGAATTGTTGACCTCCATGGCATATATATTTTGGGAGATCTATGATATGAATATTCAGGATAATTTGAAGAACATCTATACATCTTAATCCAACCTAACTTGAGAACATTTGGGGAGAGTTTTGATAAATGTAAAGAAACTGATTTAATTTGTAGCCTTGAAGAAGACACACTGCTGTTCACAAGGCCTGTAGTTTTTATAGTATCAGATTAACACTCTGGTCTGTTCTTTGTCTTGTGTTATTGGTTGTTAATAAACAAAACAGACAAATAAGTAATTACTCACCTGATCCTGATCATCCATTATCCAAGATGGAGAGTCATGAATAATGATCATGTAAAACAGAGTGCATTAGTTATTATTGTTCATTGAATTTCAGTCTCATTACATAATTTAATGAAATACCATACATCATATAGGAATGACTGTTCATCACATTCATTACTAATGTACATCTAGGGAAAGGGATGTAAGCAGCACTACTATTGGAACAGTCTAAACATCACAGATTGATTCATACTAGGACATCAAACTGAATTCAAGCTGATTCCATATTAATTTTGGAGTGTGAAATGTTGACCTTCATGGCAGATATTTTGTGGGAGGACTATGTGAAATGGTGACCTCTATGGCAGATATATTGTTGGAGATCTATGATGTGAAAATTCTGGATAATTTGAAGAACATCTATACATCTTAATCCAACCTACCTTGAGAACATTTGGGGAGAGTTTTGATAAATGTAAAGAAACTGATTTAATTTGTAGCCTTGAAGAAGACACACTGCTGTTCACAAGGCCTGTAGTTTTTATAGTTTTAGATTAACACTCTGGTCTGTTCTTTGTCTTGTGTTTTTGGTTGTAAATTAACAAAACAGACAAATAAGTAATCTCTCACCCCATCCTGATCATCCATTATCCAAGATGGAGAGTCATGAATAATTATCATGTAAAACAGAATGCATTAGTTATTATTGTTCATTGAATTTCTCCCTCATTACATAATTTAATGAAATACCATACATCATATTGGAATGACTGTTCATCACATTCATTACTAATGTACATCTGGGGAAAGGGATGTAAGCAGCACTACTATGTGAGCAGTCTGAGAATGACTGAATGCTTCATAATAAGACATCAAGATAAATTCAAGCTGATTCTATTTTAATGTTGGTGTGTGAAATGTTGAGCTATATGGCAGATATATTGTGGGAGGTTTATGGTATTGCTCCTGATCATCCATTATTCAAGATGGACAGGAATGAATATTGATAATGTATAACAAAATGTATGAGTTATTACAGATACATTCAATCCAATTTCAGTCACATTACATAATTTAATGAAATACCATACATCATATTGGAATGACTGTTCATCACATTCATTACTAATGTACATCTAGGGAAAGGGATGTAAGCAGTGCTACTATTGGAACAGTCTAAAAATCACAGAATGCTTCACACTAGGACATCAAACTGAATTCAAGCTGATTCCATGTTAATTTTGGAGTGTGAAATGTTGAGCTCTATAGCAGATATATTGTGGGTGTCACGATCGTCGTATTGTGAAAGAGAGGAGGACCAAGGCGCAGCATGATAACAATACATCTTCTTATTTATTAGAAGAAGACGAAACGAACACTATACAAACTAGACAAACAATAAACCGACGAACGTGAAACTATATAAACAAAAGTACAGACACAGGCAACTTAGACATAGACAATCACTCACAAACTACCTAATGACTATGGCTGCCTAAATATGGTTCCCAATCAGAGACAACGATAGACAGCTGTCTCTAATTGAGAACCAATCTAGGCAACCATAGACATACATACACCTAGACTGAACACTGCCCCATAAACATACAAACCCCCCTAGACAATACAAAACACATACATCCCCCATGTCACACCCTGACCTAACTAAAATAATAAAGAAAACAAAGATAACTAAGGCCAGGGCGTGACAGTGGGAGATCTATGATATGAAAATTCTGGATAATTTGAAGAACATCTATACATCTTAATCCAACCTACCTTGAGAACATTTGGGGAGAGTATTGATAAATGTAAAGAAACTGATTTAATTTGTAGCCTTGAAGAAGACACACTGCTGTTCACAAGGCCTGTAGTTTTTATAGTATCAGATTAACACTCTGGTCTGTTCTTTGTCTTGTGTGTAACGTCCTGACCAGAGTTCTCATGTGTTTTGCTTGTTTAGTGTTGGTCAGGACGTGAGCTGGGTGGGAATTATATGTTGTGTGTCTAGTTTGTCTGTTTCTGTGTCCAGCCTAATATGGTTCTCAATCAGAGGCAGCTGTCAATCGTTGTCACCGATTGAGAATCATATATAGGACGCTTGTTTTGTGTTGGGATTTTGTGGGTGATTGTTTCCTGTCTCTGTGTTTGTGATCTGCACCAGATAGGACTGTTTTCGGTTTTCACATTTATTGTTTTTGTTGTTTGTAGTGTTCACACATTCTTTATTAAATATGTTGAACACTAGCCGCGCTGCATTTTGGTCCTCTCCTTCACCAATGCAAGAAAACCGTCACATTGTGTTTTTGATTGTCAATAAACAAAACAGACAAATAAGTAATTACTCACCCCGTCCTGATCATCCATTATCCAAGATGGAGAGTCATGGATAATGATCATGTAAAACAGAATGCATTAGTTATTATTGTTCATTGAATTTCTGTCTCATTACATAATTTAATGAAATACCATACATCATATTGGAATGACTGTTCATCACATTCATTACTAATGTACATCTAGGGAAAGGGATGTAAGCAGTGCTACTATTGGAACAGTTTAAACATCACAGATTGATTAGGACTCAAACTGAATTAGGACATCAAAGGACATCAAACTGAATTCAAGCTGATTGCATGTTCATTTTTGGAGTGTGAAATGTTGACCTCCATGGCAGATATACAGTGGGAGGATTATGAAATATTGACCTCTATGGCAGATATATTGTGGGAGGACTATGTGAAATGTTGAGCTCTACAGCAGATATACAGTGGGAGGATTATGAAATGTTGACCTCTATGGCAGATATATTGTGGGAGGACTATGTGAAATGTTGAGCTCTACAGCAGATATACAGTGGGAGGATTATGAAATATTGACCTCTATGGCAGATATATTGTGGGAGGACTATGTGAAATATTGAGCTCTATGGCAGGTATATTGTGGGAGGACTATGTGAAATATTGACCTCCATGGCAGATCTATTGTGGGAGGACTATAAGAAATATTGACCTCTATAGCAGATATATTGTGGGAGGACTATGTGAAATGTTGAGCTCTACAGCAGATATACAGTGGGAGGATTATGAAATATTGACCTCTATGGCAGATATATTGTGGGAGGACTATGTGAAATATTGAGCTCTATGGCAGGTATATTGTGGGAGGACTATGTGAAATATTGACCTCCATGGCAGATCTATTGTGGGAGGACTATAAGAAATATTGACCTCTATAGCAGATATATTGTGGGAGATCTATGATATGAAAATTCTGTATAATTTGAAGAACATCTATACATCTTAATCCAACCTACCTTGAGAACATTTGGGGAGAGTATTGATAAATGTAAAGAAACTGATTTAATTTGTAGCCTTGAAGAAGACACACTGCTGTTCACAAGGCCTGTAGTTTTTATAGTATCAGATTAACACTCTGGTCTGTTCTTTGTCTTGTGTTATTGGTTGTCAATAAACAAAACAGACAAAACAGTAATTACTCACGTGGTGCTGATCATCCATTATCCAAGATGGAGAGTCATGAATAATGATAATGTAAAACAGAATGTAATAGTTATTATCATTACCTTCAAATCACCATCTGTCACATTATCCTCTCAAATCCCATAGTGATGTGATATACATCAGAGGGGTATGAGTGTTCATCACATTCATTACTAATGACAATCAAGGGACGTGACAGTAATGTTGGAATGGTTCTAATGCTTTAGGACCAGCTCAAAGCTCACAGTGATGGTAATATGCATTGTAACTAGTTGATATTCAGAATGAATCTAGTCTATTCATCTGTAACTCCTACTATGAACTCCTACCTACATGAGAAAGTACAAGTGTTCTGTACAGGGAAAGAGACTGGTTGTTATTGTTGTTGTTTAGGTGTTTAGAAACATTACTGGAGTTCTAGAACACTTACCTTCCCTGTCCCATAAACCCACTGCAGCCTCCTCCTTCTGTTCTCCATGGATGACCTGACATATGTAGACTCCTCTATCTGACCTCCTGAAGTCTCTCAGCCTCAGAGACACGTTGCCTCTATCCAGCTCCTGGGTGATCAGACTCACTCTGCCCTCATAGCCACTCCTCTCTGTCACCTGGCCATTCTGATACAGGTAAATACACTCTGTCTCTTTAAACCACCCGATCGTCGTGTCAACAGCACTGGTGTCGGGTGAGAGGTGACAGAGGAGGGTGACCTCTTCACCAACATCAGCCTCCACATAGTTTTTAGAGATGAGTTTAAACTGATCTGTTCAGAAAGAGAGAACATTTCATGTTTAATGACATCATCTGTGTCAGGAACACAAATCCTCTCAGTACATTTATAAACACAGCTGAATTAAAAACTACAATAGACAAACAACAACCAGGACCATGTCAATTCCAAGACCATACAATCAAGTACAGATGCAGGCATATCCTGGCCCTAAATGAGCTGTGTGTTACTCAAGACCCCAGTTCCTTTGCCAATACACCTCATCCCTGTTACTTTCCTATCTCAGTCCTGTTACCCACTTTCCTTAGGCCTGTATTCCCCAAGTCACCAACAGTAACCTATATCCAGCTATTCACTGCACACCCCAACCCTGTTATCAGCATGTTTTAGTCCTGTGACCTCTGACCTGTATACACTAATCATTTCATAGATAAACTAATATTACACTGGTATAACACATGTGACCCAGCCCCAATCTCTTGTTTCTACCACAAACGTTGTTGCCAGAAAGGATTTGATTGGGCAATAGACGTCCATCCAGCCCCATTACCTGTATGAACCTTGTGTATCCCTACACTCCATTATAAACCATTATAAGCCACTTTTATGTTTACATACCCTACATTACTCATCTCATACGTATATACTGTACTCGATACCATCTACTGCATCTTGCCTATGCCGTTCTGTACCATCACTTATTCATATATCTTTATGTACATATTCTTTATCCCTTTACACTTGTGTGTATAAGGTAGTAGTTGTGGAAGTGTTAGGTTAGATTACTCGTTGGTTATTACTGCATTGTCAGAACTAGAAGCACAAGCATTTCGCTACACTCGCATTAACATCTGCTAACCATGTGTATGTGACAAATAAAATTTGATTTGATTTTAAATCCATGGGCATACTCGTATAAAACAGGTCTACCCCAGTGTCCAAGCATCAACATTCATACTAACCAGGTCTATCCCAGTGTCCAAGCCTCAACATTCATACTAACCAGGTCTACCCCAGTGTCCAAGCCTCAACATTCATACTAACCAGGTCTACCATTGTGCAAGAGACACTAAATAAACCTAAAAACATTAAATATAACTTCAATTATTATACAAATTCAGTTTATGGGTCTATACATGGCCAATTCCCCCTGAAATAACAAAATATGATGTTTTACAGTAAAATCTCTGATTTAAACATCAGTAAAGGTAATCGATAATGGTAAAATCATCTGTAACATCATTTAGAACAAGTAAATCCTGAACCGAACTCAACTTAAATCTACTGAAGAAAGAAAAGGATCTGCTATGACTAAATATATAGAATAAATTTGAGGCACTGTATTTTCCCATTAGTCAGACATGTTTGGCAGGTAGCCTAACACTTAAGAGCATTGGGCAAGTAAACGAAACGTCGCTGGTTTGAATCCCTGAAGAAACTAGGAAAACATTTGTTGATATGCCCTTGAGCAAGGCACTTAATCCTAATTGCTCTGGATACATATTTTATATATTTAACGAGGCAAGTCAGTTCAGAACAAATTCTTATTTAGAATGACAGCCAACCCCGGACGATGCTGGACCAATTGTGCTCCACCCTTTGGGACTCCCAATCATGGGCGGTTGTGATACAGCCTGGAATTGAACCAGAGTCTGTAGAGACGCCTCTCACTCTGAGATGCAGTACCTTAGACCGCTGCTCCACTCAGGACCCCAACTTATTTTTTGATATCTACAACTTTAACTTCTCTAGAGCCAGTAAAGTACAAAAGGTTTACTTTCTTCCGTATTGTGTCCGACTGGATTAAATGGGTTCTATAATAAAGAGATGTTTGGAGGGAGAGGTCACTGTGGAGCAGCAGAGCTGTTTCTCACAGACACAAACTCAGCTACAACTCCTCATGTTACAAACAAATTTCATCCAGACACACATTTACACATAACGAGAAATAAAACCACAAACACACTTCATTTTCAATAGTTGGTTTAGTTCTGTTCTCCCAAATACATGAAGGAAAAGTTCATCATTAATTATAGCATGGTGACTTACTATCAACGTTGGACTCTGCCATTTTAACTGCAATAAAAAGAGAAAACATTCATATTTACATCATTACCATTCATAAAATTCTCTCTTTTGCTCAATCACACAGATACAAACATCACTTCCTCTTTCTCCAGTCCTCATTGTTTTAAAACAGGACTGTTGTGTCTAGTTTGGAAAGTGAAATATACTGACATCTCCTCTTACCTTTACTGGTCTTCACGTCCTCCACTTCACATTCAAAATAGTTGATTTAAATCCATAACCACTCTAATAGTCACTATATGTGCATATCTACACGTCTTCACAGAACAATCTACACCTCAGGCCTATACTGAGACAGCACTTTCACTTTCACCTGTGCACAGGTACTTGGAGTAAACTCCTCCCCCCAGCCTCTCTGGTTATTAGAAAACCCAGTCACAAAGTCTAAATTGTCTATAGGCCTATCGTAACATGTCATGAAAACAAAAATGTAAATTTCTGATCTTAATTTAGGTTTAAGGTTAGGCATAAGGTTAGCAGTGTGTAGAATAGGGTTCAAATCAGAAGACCGATCCAGCCAGCAGATGGTAGTGATGTTCTTTAATTATAGTCATATTATCCTGAGCTGTAAAGATTTAACAGTGCCTATCAATATTAGCTTCTCTTATCTCTTTGGACACATTGACATGAGTAAATGAGTGAAATTGCTTCCATGACAAATAGTCTCAATGCTTTTCCATCCCCTCCTAACAAAATAAATGTAGCTGACTGGTGGTCATTTACTGTCTGAGAAGAGAGCATCATTGCTACCTGCTGGTCAATGTTGAGAACTGCGGTGAATTAAGGCTCAAAACTAAGGTCCACTTATAACAAAGGAATAAATCTCAATCAGGTCAATATAAATCATCAAGGTACCTGATATTTCATCATATACATTCATATTTCATATATTTACACACACGTACATGGAGCTCTGTATGTTCTGTCTTTCATGCAAATATGTCCACATCGGCTCTAACAACGATGTTTTGTGATGTTCCTTTTTTTTTTATCGTTTTGAATTTCTTTAAAAAAAAAAAAAAATGGGATTAACGATCTCCCTCAAACCCGCGACATTCAAAAAATAGCATTTAGACATATTTGGGGGAGTTTCATTTGTTGTGTATATTTTTGGTATAGAGATGTAGTCTAGTGTTAACTGACAAATGTTAAGGTTGTTTTGAAATGCACTATGAAAGATTGTATTTTATACCCAATGTCTATGATTTGGCTTTGCTATTTCTGGGTTACTGTCAAATTCCTCCCTAGTCCTCTGGATAGCAGTATTGCTTAGCTTCTGTAATAGTCACAGTGCCCTTTCCAGAGGGAAGACAACCCATCTGTTTATCAAATCCACAGTATCTTATTTAAAACCATTACAATCTGGGCACTTACAGACAGTATCCATGTCAGCACATTAAGTTAATCAAGACTTTACTTTCAAAAAAGGCACTGGAAACCATATACTTTTTTAGTTCAATTATCTTTAAATATGTTCTGTCTTTTACACAAATATGTCCACATCGGCTCTAACATACCGGCCCCTAATTGTTAATGTGGGAGTGAATGAGACACATAAGCAACACATAGATGTATAGGATAGCTGAACACTAAAAATAGACCACATGAAGAAAGGGCGACACATAGGCGCCCAGGACAACTGGACACACTAATGATAGAAGAGACACATAGTCTGCGGATCCTAATAAGGGCAAACATACCAAGGCATACACTGAGCTAAATACAGGGCCAAGACATAGGCCTATAGGATAGAGAGTCATATATTATTTTTAGGACAAGCAAGGGCTCTGCCACCATTATAATCTAACTGAAAGCAGATATGGGCGTTAGTAGGCGTGAACAAGCAGGAAGCCTGAACTAAAAAGATAATGGTGGCAGAGGAATTAGGGGAATAATGGTTATTTGCATGTGGGACGGACTCATATGCTATATATGTATAAATACAGGAGCCGGGGCTCGGGGTGTGTTCCGCGGACCATTCCGGCTTGCTATACTCTGTATTAAAAGCCTATTTGATTTCACAAGTTCTTGTAAGCATTATATTTGAACCGATTTTCCATGGCATTAACTGCACTGAATACATAACAGTTACTTAATATTCCAAAAATAGAGCCAATTCACAAAACATTCTATACCAGAGCACTATTACGGTTCATGGCTACACTACCGTTCAAAAGTTTGGGGTCACATAGAAATGTCCTTGTTTTTGAAAGAAAAGCAAATTGTTTTGTTCATTCAAATAACACCAAATGTATCAGAAATACAGTTTAGACATTGTTAATGTTGTAAATGACTGTTGTAGCTGGAAACGGCAGATTTTTTTATGGAATATCTACATAGGCGTACAGAGGCCCATTATCAGCAACCATCATTCCTGTGTTCCAATCGCACATTATGTTAGCTAATCCAAGTTTATCATTTTAAAAGACTAATTGATCATTAGAAAACCTTTTTGCAATTATGTACAACACTGTGTACTACTCCCTTCACAGAACAGTGCAAACAGGCTCTAACCAGAATGGAAAGAGGAGTGGGAGGCCCCGGTGCACAAATGAGCAAGAGGTCAAGTACATTAGTGTCTAGTTTGAGAAACAGACTCCTCACAAGTCCTCAACTGGCAGCTTCATTAAATAGTGCGCGCAAAACACTAGTCTCAACGTCAACAGTGAAGAGTTGCAAAGACAAAGCCATATATCTGTCCAGTGTCTGTGTTCTTTTGCCCGTCTTAATATTTTATTTTTATTGGCCAGTCTTGAGATATGGCTTTTTCTTGTTCAACTGTAAACTTTTTTTGTTCAATTAGCTTAAAATGTAGTCTTAGTGTAACAGTTTAACTTTACGTCGTCCCCTCGCCCCGACACGGTCGCCCACGAAGCATCGTTACCCATCGCTCCACAAAGGCCGCGGCCCTTGCAGAGCAAGGGGAACTACTACTTCAAGGTCCCAAAGCGAGTGACGTAACCGATTGAAACGCTATTAGTGCGCACCACCGCTAACTAGCTAGCCATTTCACATCCGTTACACTAGTATGACTATTTTCAGCAAGTTTCTACTGTGACATTCTGCACAATGCTGTGTCATGTGGTAGCCACCTGGCAACAGTGTTTAACCCTGTTCATCCTCAAACCCAAACAAGTATTTTCTGACCCCGCTGTAGATGTGCAGTAAAGCAGCAATTCACTAGAATAGGTGTCATTTTCTGCAACGGAATTCAATGTAAATAGAAATTATTTTGTCATGTTTTTTATTTTGAGTACAAAACATACAAGTGATGCTAGATCTTATGTTTTACAAGTTGATATTTAAAGTTGCATTTTGATTTCAACTGTTTGTTTTTAAGTTAATTGCCTGAATTACCACTAGCCATGTTTGTTAACAGCTGATCTGTCGTTCTCTATCTAGACAATATTACCATGTCGTCTGAGAAGGTTACTGGTGATTTGTCATTAACTATTTCTCATTGAGCCTCATTCAGTGAAACAGTTCATTCAGCCTCATTTACTGCCTTTAAAAAAACATAGCTGATATGGCTGACTTGCTTAAACAAATGTGGTTTCTACTGACAATGGAGATGTACAAACTATGGCATAAGGGGACGACAAGCGGATAAAAGGCAATCCATAATTTCGATTAAGACGTTAATGAGCGAGCAAGGACGGACGAAGTCAATATATAAAATGGCACCGATATAGAGGGCAGCCGTGCTTCTAGCCCCGAGGAAACTTTGCAGTGTTATTTCTTACATTGTTAGTGTAACAGTAGAGCTTCTGTCCCTCTCCTCACCCCTACCTGGGCTCGAACCAAGGACCCTCTGCACACACAGACAACTGCCTCCCACAAAGCATCGTTACCCATCGCTCCACTAAAGCCGTGGCACTTGCAGAGCAAGGGGAACAACTACTTTGAGGTCTCAGAGCGAGTGATGTCACCGATTGAAACGCTATTAGCGCGCACCTCGCTAACTAGATAGCCATTTCACATCGGTTACACTAGCAAAGACATTTTTGTGTGTTATTACATACAGCCGGGAAGAAGGGCGGGGGTGTGTTTCATGATAACATCAAGGAACTCAAGTCCTTTTGTTCACCCGACTTAGAATACCTCACGATCAAATGCCGACCGTATTACCTCCCAAGAGAATTATCTTCGGTTATAGTCACAGCCGTGTATGTTCCCCCTGTTACACCTGTCCAGTGTGCATTCACAGGTGATTAGAATGCTTGTTATGGTCATTTTTACATGCCTTCATTACACCTGTTCAGCCTATTGGGTAAGGAATGGACTTTTTTTGGGGGGGGGGGGGGATAATTGCCGAAAACAACTTATTTGGTAGCTAACGTCACATTTTGTGATTTTTAAAAGCATTTATGTATTGAAAAAAAGCACATCAAGGCTTCATAATTCCTAAAGTTATTTTCTTATTTGAATTAGCTATCCATATTTTTTTCTTGTCTGAAGTATCAAGCTCTAAGTCCATGTGAAAACAAAATTTTCCATCTACCAGATGATATTGTTTTGAGAAAAGTACCTTCTCCAAAACCCCATTTGTTTGATAAATAAATTAAAGCAATAATTGTCACTATACTTTTCAAACCACAAAGGCGGAATTAAAATGTTCTCTAAAAAGGAATTTATAAACTGTTAAGGAAGCAGCGGGGGAAGGACCAGGGTGCAACATTTGAGAGAAATACGCTTTTTGTGCACATTGAAAATGTCTGGGATCTCTTATTTCAGCTCATGAAACATTAGACCAAACACTTTACATGAAAACTGAGACGTCACCGCTCAAATTGGTAATGCAATGTTTTGAGAATAGCTGGCAAGCCGTCTGTCCGGTACATAACATGCAAATACCTAATGTTATCTTAAAGCTACCTCTGCACCGTTTCTTTTGTCATTGATAGGCTGTACATCTGTAACAGTATAACTTTAGTACGTCCCCTCGCCCCGACCTCGGGCACGAACCAGGGACCCTCTGCACACATCAACAACTGACACCCATGAAGCGTCGTTACCCGTCGCTCCACAAAACCCTTGCCGAGCAAGGGGCAACACTACTTCTAGGTTTCAGAGCAAGTGACGTAACTGATTGAAACGCTACTAGCGCGTACCCGCTAACTAGCTAGCAATTTCACATCCGTTACACATCTACCTACTTATTCCCTGACATTGTCCAAGTTCTGATTTCTCATTAATTCTCCCTTCCTCCTCCAATGTATTCCATATTGCCCACTTCCTCACTAGACAGTAGCAACAAACTATTAGAAACAAAATAAACTAAAAATAATTCTGTATTTATTTCAGATGTAACAATGGTTCATGAAGCAAACATTGTATGACTTGGTGAAGGTGTGGTAGACAGAAGTTGTCCGTTTTCCTCCCCTTCCTTCATCCATGGTGCTCATTCAACATGGCATTTGTAGATTCCTGTGAACATCAACATCAACAGTCACTCTGCAAGGGCCGCGGCTTTTGTGGAGCGATGTGATCCAAGATGGCGTAGCAGTGTAGACGTGTTTCTTTAGTCCTCTCGTGTACGTTTGTATTTTTTCGTATTTCTTGTATATATTTTAACATTTTTTTTCTATCTCTTTTCGATTTTTAATTCGATTATACCTTCCGGTAACCTACCTCACCCAATGTGATACGGAATCGCTATTATTTTTTAACTTTGGAACACTTTCAAGAACCCCCAGTAGCTAACCAGCGAATCAGCTACAAGCTAATTTAGCCATTTTTTTGCCGCTGCTAGCAGCTTTTACCTTCTGCACAGACACCAGCCCTGTTATTAGCCTGGATATTACTCACCAATTTACCAGCATCGGACTGTCTCTCGACAACAACGCCGGATTCCTGCCGTAATCCCTGAGCCACTACTTCTGATCCTCACAGCTAGCTTGCAGCTAGCGCAGCTAGCGCCACTGCCACGAAGCTAGCACCAGTTAGCAAACACAATTCTACAATTCACAACCTCTCTTTCGCCATCGCCATCCGGCTTGGATTCTCTGTCGACACGACCACGTCTGGTCTGCAGACGAATACCCCATCCGCTGTGCCCTCAACCAGCCTCCGTCTGAGCAGACCCCCTCCGTCTGAGCAGACCACCCCCCGGGCTACTAACTTTAAACTCCGCGGGCTAGCTTAGTGGAGGCCTCCCTGCTCCATCTACGGCTGCCCCCTGGACACTATGATCACTTGGCTACATAGCTGATGCCTGCTTGACTGTCCATTAATTCACGGTACTCCATTCCGTTTATTTGTGTTTTATCTGTCGGCTCTGTGCTTTAACTCAGGATCTGTGTGTAGTTAATCCGACCCTCTCTGCCTAGTCGTCGCCATTTTTACCTGCTGTTGCTGTGTTAGCTGACTAGCTGCTGTTATCTCACCTGTTGTTTTAGCTAGCTCTCCCAATCAAGACCTGCAATCACTTTATGCCTTATTGTATGTCTCTCTCAAATATCAATATGCCTTGCATACTGTTGTTCAGGCTAGTTATCATTGTTTTGGTTTGCAATGGACCCCGTAGTTCCACTCTCCGTACCTCTGATACCTCCTTTGTCCCACCCCCCACACATGCGGTGACCTCACCCATTGAGACCAGCATGTCCAGAGATACAACCTCTCTTATCATCACCCAGTGCCTGGGCTTGCCTCCGCTGTACCCGTGCCCCACCATACCCTGGTCTGCACATTATGCCCAGAATCTATTCTACCACGCCCATAAATCTGCTCCTTTTATTCCTTGTCCCCAACGCTCTAGGCGACCAGTTTTGATAGCCTTTAGCCGCACCCTCATCCTACTACTCTTCTGTTCCTCGGGTGATGTGGAGGTAAACCCAGGCCCTGCATGTCCCCAGTCACCCTCATTTGTTGACTTCTGTGATCGAAAAAGCCTTGGCCTCATGCATGTCAACATCAGAAGCCTCCTCCCTAAGTTTGCCTTACTCACCGCTTTAGCACACTCTGCCAACCCTGATGTCCTTGCTGTGTCCGAATCCTGGCTTAGGAAGGCCACCAAAAATTCTGAGATTTCCATACCCAACTATAGCACTTTCCGTCAAGATAGAACTGCCAAAGGGGGAGGAGTTGCAATCTACTGCAGAGATAGCCTGCAAAGTTCTGTCATACTTTCCAGGTCTATGCCCAAACAGTTCGAACTTCTAATTTAAAAAATTAATCTCTCCAGAAATAAGTCTCTCACTGTTGCCGCCTGCTACCGACCCCCCTCAGCTCCCAGCTGTGCCCTGGACACCATCTGTGAATTGATCGCTCCCCATCTAGCTTCAGAGTTTGTTCTGTTAGGTGACCTAAACTGGGATATGCTTAACACCCCGGCAGTCCTACAATCTAAGCTTGATGCCCTCAATCTCACACAAATCATCAAGGAACCCACCAGGTACAACCCTAAATCCGTAAACATGGGCACCCTAATAGACATTATCCTGACCAACTTGCCCTCCAAATACACCTCTGCTGTCTTCAATCAAGATCTCAGCGATCACTGCCTCATTGCCTGTATCCGCCACGGGTCCGCGGTCAAACGACCAGCCCTCATCACTGTCAAACGCTCCCTAAAACACTTCTGCGAGCAGGCCTTTCTAATCGACCTGGCCCGGGTACCCTGGAAGGATATTGACCTCATCCCGTCAGTTGAGGATGCCTGGTCATTCTTTAAAAGTTACTTCCTCACCATATTAGACAAGCATGCTCCGTTCAAAAAATGCAGAACCAAGAACAGATACAGCCCTTGGTTCACTCCAGACCTGACTGCCCTCGACCAGCACAAAAACATCCTGTGGCGAACTGCAATAGCATCGAAGAGCCCCCGCGATATGCAACTGTTCAGGGAAGTCAGGAACCAATACACGCAGTCAGTCAGGAAAGCAAAGGCCAGCTTTTTCAAGCAGAAATTTGCATCCTGTAGCTCTAACTCCAAAAAGTTCTGGGATACTGTAAAGTCCATGGAAAACAAGAGCACCTCCTCCCAGCTGCACACTGCACTGAGGCTAGGTAACACGGTCACCACTGATAAGTCCGTGATAATCGAAAACTTCAACAAACATTTCTCAATGGCTGGCCATGCCTTCCTCCTGGCGACTCCAACCTTGGCCAACAGCCCCGCCCCCCCCGCTGCTACTCGCCCAAGCCTCCCCAGCTTCTCCTTTACCCATATCCAGATAGCAGATGTTCTGAAAGAGCTGGAAAACCTGTACCCATACAAATCAGCTGGGCTTGACAATCTGGACCCCCTATTTCTGAAACTGTCCGCCGCCATTGTCGCACCCCCTATTACCAGCCTGTTCAACCTCTCCTTCGTATCATCTGAGATCCCCAAGGATTGGAAAGCTGCCGCGGTCATCCCCCTCTTCAAAGGGGGAGACACCCTGGACCCAAACTGTTACAGACCTATATCCATCCTGCCCTGCCTAAGGTCTTCGAAAGCCAAGTCAACAAACAGATCACTGACAATCTCGAATCCCACCGTACCTTCTCCGCTGTGCAATCCGGTTTCCGAGCCGGTCACGGGTGCACCTCAGCCACGCTCAAGGTACTAAACGATATCATAACCGCCATCGATAAAAGACATTACTGTGCAGCCGTCTTCATCGACCTGGCCAAGGCTTTCGACTCTGTCAATCACCATATTCTTATCGGCAGACTCAGTAGCCTCGGTTTTTCTAATGACTGCCTTGCCTGGTTCACCAACTACTTTGCAGACAGAGCTCAGTGTGTCAAATCGGAGGGTCTGTTGTCCGGTCCTCTGGCAGTCTCTATGGGGGTACCACAGGGTTCAATTCTCGGGCCGACTCTTTTCTCTGTATACATCAATGATGTTGCTCTTGCTGCGGGCGATTCCCTGATCCACCTCTACGCAGACGACACCATTCTGTATACTTCCGGCCCTTCCTTGGACACTGTGCTATCTAACCTCCAAACGAGCTTCAATGCCATACAACACTCCTTCCGTGGCCTCCAACTGCTCTTAAACGCTAGTAAAACCAAATGCATGCTTTTCAATCGTTCGCTGCCTGTACCCGCACGCCCGACTAGCATCACCACCCTGGACGGTTCCAACATAGAATATGTGGACATCTATAAGTACCTAGGTGTCTGGCTAGACTGCAAACTCTCCTTCCAGACTCATATCAAACATCTCCAATCCAAAATCAAATCTAGAGTCGGCTTTCTATTCCACAACAAAGCCTCCTTCACTCACGCCGCCAAACTTACCCTAGTAAAACTGACTATCCTACCGATCCTCGACTTCGGCGATGTCATCTACAAAATAGCTTCCAATACTCTACTCAGCAAACTGGATGCAGTTTATCACAGTGCCATCCGTTTTGTTACTAAAGCACCTTATACGACCCACCACTGCGACCTGTATGCCCTAGTCGGCTGGCCCTCGCTACATGTTCGTCGTCAGACCCACTGGCTCCAGGTCATCTACAAGGCTATGCTAGGTAAAGTGCCGCCTTATCTCAGTTCACTGGTCACGATGGCTATACCCACCCGTAGCACGCGCTCCAGCAGGTGTATCTCACTGATCATCCCTAAAGCCAAAACCTCATTTGGACACCTTTCCTTCCAGTTCTCTGCTGCCTGCGACTGGAACGAATTGCAAAAATCTCTGAAGTTGGAGACTTTTATCTCCCTCAACAACTTTAAAAATCTGCTATCCGAGCAGCTAACCGATCGCTGCAGCTGTACATAGTCCATCTGTAAACTACCCACCCAATTTACCTACCTCACCCCCCATACTGCTTTTATTTATTTACTTTTCTGCTCTTTTGCACACCAGTATCTCTTCTTGCACATGATCATCTGATGATTTATCACTCCAGTGTTAATCTGCTAAATTGTAATTACTCAATTTATTGCTTACCTCATGCCTTTTGCACACATTGTATATAGATTCTCTTTTTTTCTACCATGTTATTGACTTGTTTATTGTTTACTCCATGTGTAACTCTGTGTTGTTGTCTTTCACACTGCTATGCTTTATCTTGGCCAGGTCGCAGTTGCAAATGAGAACTTGTTCTCAACTAGCCTACCTGGTTAAATAAAGGTTAAATAAAATAAAATAAACATGTCATTCTGAACAGCAACATCTTCCAAACAAGAATTTCGACCAGTTGACAATTCAACAGAATTCAGTCTTGTTGATGATTGGTACAACATGAGACAGATACCAAGCCATGGTATATCAGACCGTATACCACGGGTTCTACATGGAACCCAAAATGGTTCTACTTGGAACCAAAATGGTTCTACTTGGAACCAAAATGGTTCTTCAAAAAGTTACCAGGGGATATAGGCTACCATCATCTATCCAAGAAAACCATGGCACAGTTGAATTACAATCATCAACCCAGATTTTAGTCAGTAGCCTTTGCCTATTGAAACGACAAGTCAATCTCGCAAATAGACCATTTCTAATGTTTGTAGTCTTGACCTCTGGCGCATAATAAGGGCAGAATTGCCAGAAAATAGTCTAACGTTACTTTTTTGAAGTTCCTTCAAGTGTTTCTTGCTCAGAGATTTCGAGATCCTCTGTCCAACTTTCATCACTCAAACTCTCCTGACGGATTTATCAATAGTTACGTAGACACATACGTAAAAGGGATTTATTTACAATTATAAACCGGGTTCGAGCCCTGAATGCTGATTGGCTGAAAACCACGGTATATTATTCTGTATACCAGGGGTATGATTTTTTATTTATTTGTATATATTGTTCTAATTACGTTGGTAACCAGTTCATAATAGCAATACGGCAACCAATAAGGCCCCCAGGGGGTGTGTGGTATCTGGCCAATAAACCACGACTCACAGCTGTATCCAGACCGCGTTGCATCAAGCTTAAGAACAGCCCTTAGCCGTGGTATATTGTCCATATACCATATCCCCTCGTGGCTTATTGCTTAATCACAGCAGTCGAACGAGTTAAATTTACATCCATTGATAGAAAATGATCTGGCGAATTTAATAAGGGCAAATTATCTTTTCTCTTGCAACATATTGAAATGTATTTATAACTTCATGTCATAGTTTGCAATAATTACGTGGCAGCATGCACCTTTAACGTTGGTTTGCGGACCATAGAAGAAGATCCTGATCCTGACTAGTCTTCCAGTCCCTGCTGCTGAAAAACATCCCCACCTCATGATGCTGCCACCACCATTCTTCACCGTAGGGATGGTGCCAGGTTTCCTCCAGACGTGACGCTTGGCATTCAGGCCAAAGAGTTCAATCTTGGTTTCATCAGACCAGAGAATCTTGTTTCTCATGGTCTGAGAGTCCTTTAGGTGCCTATTGGCGAACTCCAAGCAGGCTGTCATGTGCTTTTTACTGAGGAGTGGCTTCCATCTGGCCACTCTACCATAAAGGCCTGATTGGTTGAGTGCTGCAGAGATGGTTGTCCTTCTGGAAGGTTCTCCCATCTCCACAGAGGACTCTAGAGCTCTGTCAGAGTGACCATCGGGTTCTTGGTCACCTCCCAGACCAAGGCCTTTCTCCCCTGATTGCTCAGCTTGGCCGGGCGGCCAGCTCTTGGACGAGTCTTGGTGGTCCCAAACTTCTTCCATTTAAGAATTATGGAGGCCACTGTGTTCTTCAGGACTTTCAATGCTGCAGAAATGTTTTGGTACACTTCCACCTTCTCCAGACCTGTCTCGGAGCTCTAAGGACAATTCCTTCGACCTCATGGTTTTTGCTCTGACATGCACTGTCAACTGTGGGACCTTATATTAGACAGGTGTGTGCCTTTCCAAATCATGTCCAATCAATTGAATTTCCCACAGGTGGACTCCAATCAAGTTGTAGAAAAATGATGCACCTGAGCTCAATTTATAAGTATTTATAAGTATTTATTTTAACAAATGTTGTCCTGCTCAGAAAGCTAAAATCATTTGGCCCGCGGACCGCCAGTTGGGGAACCCTGACCTATGTGGTTTGAATCCTGAATTACTAATTGTATTCAATAAAACTTTCAAAGCCAAATTCCAATACCAAATGTAAATCATTTGATATTATGTAATTGATTGACAATGGTAGTTCCCAATTACTATAAAACAAATCTGTTTTGGTGAATGCATGGTGTTGTTTAGTCCTCAGTCTTCCTGTGAATGCTGTGTGTACGGATCCATTCTAAACGACCTTCAAGTCCATCTTGACCTCTTCCATCACTGCAACGGATCGTCCGGTCTACTGAGACAGTTACTGGCTGCCACCTGCCCTCCATCGAAGTCCTGCACGAATTCAGGGCAAGGAAACGTAACAGGAAAGATAATCACCGACTCATCCACCCCCCTCTTCCAAAGACCCTCCTCTGGCAAACGGTTCAGGTCAATCACGACCAAACCCAAGGAATACAGTTGGTCACGAATGTTTGATCTTGAACAGAACTTACAACATCAATCAACATATCTCAATCAAAATTATACAGCCAGAAGTACAAAAAAGAGTGGGAGTTTACCTGAACAAATGTCAAATCATATTTTTTGCATGGCCAGTCAATTTGAGTGACGTTATTATGTATTCTACGTATTGACGCAGTTTTACGTAATCACGCAATGACATCAAAACGTAATTTAGCAACAAATCAACCTGTCTCTAGCAACTTGTCCTGAAAATTAGTTGGTAACACTGGGTAGAGCGCCACAAGTTTAAGACCATGCTTAACCATTGTTCTCTCTCTTTACCGCTGGTCTTAACAAGAGATGGGTCAACGTTGAAACTGTTTTCCTTGGTTTATTTGGCGTGGGATACGTCTAAACTGTGTTGAGTTTTGTTAATAAACCGGGAATTCGTAAACGCAATCCTCGTCTGGACATTTGTTAATTTATGATCTAGCCAGGTCATTACAGTAATAAGCTAGCTAACTTTAACTAGTAGAGTCCAGTCAACTCACGGTGTAGTATACATATTATAATGTAGTTTCCAATACATTTTTTTATTAAGCTGCTAGGCTTAAATGCCTAGCTAGCTAGACGGCTCTGCACAGTGAGTCGCAAAGCCAATCACAACACTGGTCGATGGCAGTAATTTGTCAGTTCGTCCTTCACTCCAGTGAAGAGACCAATCTAAGGTTTCTAGACACACACCTGCCTTTAAGCCCGCCCCCCATCAACCGGATATCCAAACCCAAAGATGCCAAGACTTGAGAGAAAGCAATTTGAGAAATTGATAGCGAAAACTTGACAATAACAAGTGACTATTGCTGGTGGACAATTTAATACGTTAAAAATATTTTGTTTATACGTTTCAATCACGTTTTTTTTCTTACAGTT
The DNA here is from genome assembly GCF_029448725.1 of Salvelinus fontinalis. NCBI lineage: Eukaryota > Metazoa > Chordata > Actinopteri > Salmoniformes > Salmonidae > Salvelinus > Salvelinus fontinalis. The sequence goes on along the minus strand of NC_074668.1, from coordinate 1,607,714 downwards.
CTATATGTACTGTTTAAATAAAGGTTAAATTAAAAAAATACAAAATGTACTGTTTAAGACATTTTTCTTTTTGATCTGTGACAAACGGAGGTTCTGCTCGCTCAAACTCACACTTGTAAGCGTTCAAGTACAATTTGTGCTCTTGACTGGCCTGTGCACTTCGCGGGACCCAGCCTCTGCTCACTCGACCATTTTCTTCTTCTCTCAACTCAGCGTTTGCTCGAGCAATGACGTTTCATCTTTCTAGTGCTCGTTCGACTTTTGAATCAGATTTGACACCATTACTGATCCGGGCTGGTCAATGTTAAGAGATTTACACTTGACAACAGTACTCTCTGGTGCTTGATTAAAGCGTTGCAAATTACAGATTACCATTTCCCTTGACAGCCAGCAGAGGGCGCTAACATACTGCCACTAAATCGAACGTTATTTGTTACATGCGCCGAATACAACAAGTGTAGTAGACTTACAGTGAAATGCTTACGTACAAGCTATTTACTAAAATAAACTGAAGTAAAATAAATACAAATACAATTTAAAAAAATAGATGCTAAAAAAACTATGCTGAACAACAATATAAATGCAACATGTAAAGTGTTGGTCCCGTGTTTCATGAGCTGAAATAAAAGATCCCAGAAATGTTTCATATGCACAAATAGCTTATTTCTCTCAAATGTTGTGCACTAATGTGTTTACATCCTTGTTAGTAAGCATTTCTCCTTTAACAAGATAATCCATCCACCAGACAGGTGTGGCATATCAAGAAGCTGATTAAACAGCATGATCATTACATAGGTGAACCTTCTGCTGGGGACAATAAAAGGCCACTCTAAAATGTGCAGTTTTGTCACACAACACAATGCCACAGATGTCTCAAGTTTTGAGGGAGTGTGCAATTAGCATGCTGACTGCAGGAATGTCCACCAGAGCTGTTGCCAGATAATTGAATGTTCATTTCTGTACCATAAGTCGCCTCCAACGTCATTTTAGAGAATTTTGCAGTACGTCCAACTGGCCACACAACCGCAGACCACATGTAACCACGCCAGCCCAGGACCTCCACATCCGGCTTCTTCACCTGTGGGGGGTCGTCTGAGACCAGCCAGCTGGACAGCTGATGAAACTGTGGGTTTGCACAACAAAATAATTTCTGCACAAACTGTCAGAAACCGTCTCAGGGAAGCTCATCTGCATGCTCCTTGTCCTCACCAGGGTCTTGGGCTGACTGCAGTTCGGCGTCGTAACCGACTTCAGTGGGCAAATACACACCTTTGACGGCCACTGGCCTCGCTGGAGATGTGTGCTCTTCACGGATTCATCCCGGTATCAACTGTACCGGGCAGATGGCAGACAGCATGTATGGAGTTGTGTGGGCGAGCGGTGTGCTGATGTCAACGTTGTGAACAGAGTGACCCATGGTGGTGGTGGGGTTATGGTATGGGCAGGCATAAGTTACGGACAACAAATACAATTGCATTTTATCAATGGCAATTTGAATGCACAGAGATACCGTGATGAGATCCTGAGGCCCATTGTCGTGCCATTCATCCACCGCCATCACCTCATGTTGCAGCATGATAATGCACAGCCCCATGTCGCAAGGATCTGTACTCAATTCCTGGAAGCTGAAAATGTCCACACAAGTCACCCATTGAGCATGTTTGGGATGCTCTGGATTGATGTGTATGTAACGGATGTGAAATGGCTAGCTAGTTAGCGGGTACGCGCTAGTAGCGTTTCAATCAGTTACGTAATTTGCTCTGAAACCTATTAGTAGTGTTGCCCCTTGCTCTGCAAGGGCCGCGGCCTTTGTGGCGCGATGGGTAACGATGCTTCGTGGGCGACCGTTGTTGATGTGTGCAGAAGGTCCCTGGTTCGCGCCCGTGTCGGGGCGAGGGGACGGTTTAAAGTTATACTGTTTCATTGATGCTGTTGACCCGGATCACTGGTTGCTGCGGAAAAGGAGGAGGTTGAAAGGGGGGTGAGTGTAACGGATGTAAAATGGCTAGCTAGTTAGCGGGTACGCGCTAGTAGCGTTTCAATCAGTTACGTCACTTGCTCTGAAACCTATTAGTAGTGTTGCCCCTTGCTCTGCAAGGGCCGCGGCTTTTGTGGAGCAATTGGGAACGATGCTTCGTGGGTGTCAGTTGTTGATGTGTGCAGAGGGTCCCTGGTTTGCGCCCGTGTCGGGGCGAGGGGACGACGTAAAGTTATACTGTTATATGTACAACAGAGTTTTCCAGTTCCTGCCAAAATCCAGCAACTTCGAAATAGCCATTGAAGAGGAGTGGGACAACATTACACAGGCCACAATCAACTGCCCGATCAACTCTAAGCATGGGAGATGTGTCGCGCTGCATGAGGCAAATGGTGGGCACACTAGATACTGATTGGTTTTCTGATCCACGCCCCTACCTTTTTTTTAAGGTATCTACATTTACATTTAAGTCATTTAGCAGACGCTCTTATCCAGAGCAACTTACAAGTACATACATTCATACTTTGTTTTTGCACTGGCCCCCCGTGGGAATCGAACCCACAACCCTGGCGTTGCAAGCGTCATGCTCTACCAACTGAGCCACACGTATCTGTGACCAACAAATGCATATCTGTATTCCCAGTCATGTGAAATCCATAGATTAGAGCCTAATGAATTTATTTCAATTGACTGATTTCCATATATGAACTGTATCTCAGCAAAATCTTTTAAATTGTTGCATGTTGTGTTTATATTTTTGTTCAGTGTAATAGCTTGCTCAACTAACACAAATATATGTCCATGTGTGGGCGTAATTACCATAATACAGGAAGCAGTTTGACCTGAGTGACAATGATATCTCGGTTGACAACAGGTAAACCTATCTTATACAGAATAATACACCTGTCAAAATTAGGGAGGGAGGGAGATGGAGGCAGGCGGGGAGGGAGGCAGGGAGGCATGGAGACGGAGGCAGGAGGGAGACGGAGGCAGGTAGGGAGGGAGGGAGACGGAGGCAGGGAGGGAGGCAGGGGGGGAGACGGAGGCAGACAGGGAGGGAGGCTGGCAGGGAGACGGAGGCAGGCAGGGAGGGTGGGAGGCAGGCAGGGAGGGAGGGGGACGGAGGCGGGCAGGGAGGGAGACGGAGGCAGGCAGTGAGGGAAGGAGGGAGACAGAGGCAGGGAGGGAAGGCGGAGGGAGGATGGAACGGAGGGAGACGGAGGCAGGCAGGGAGGGAGGGAGGTGGAAGCAGGCGGGGAGACGCAGGCAAGGAGGGCGGGAGGGAGGAAGGAACCGAGGGAGACGGAGGCAGGCAGGGAGGGAGGGAGGGAGGGAGACGGAGGCAGGAAGGGAGGCAGGTCAGATAGACAGACAGAGGGAGGGAGGAGCATGAAGGCAGGAGGCAGGTCAGGGCAGTTTCTGTGGCTGTTATTGTTTTATATAGAGTGATGTGAGTGGGTGGCTCCGTGGCAAATAGTTTAGATTTAGAGTGATTCAAACATCCCACTTGGGTTGTGGCATGTGACAACAAGTGGAGAGGAATGATAACTCCCAGAGAGGAGGGGGAAATGAGAAAGTACCTGTCAAACCATGGAGTCAAAACCAGATACCTTGCCTTCAGATCATTAAAGCTCATAAGGGCTTATTGTGGATATGATGTTGAGATACCAGTGTTTTCTACAATTGTCCCCTGGTCCAAGACCAGATCTAGGGTCAACGGTTTTACATATGATAACGTTCTTCCATTATGCTACACATGGAAATCAAGCCAACAAGAAATACATTTATGTACAATTCAACTGCCCCCAAAAAATGTTGTGAAATAACAATTTAATTATACCTTTAATTTACTTAGTCTAAACTAATAACGGATCCCAAAAGCTAACCTATGACCTTTAAGGCAAGGCTGCTGAAAACAAATCCAGTTTTATATTGTTGTGTCTGCCTTTTGTATTCAGTTTGTTCCACATCAGAGCATCTGAATCAGCGATCCGTTCCTCTGTTGAAACCTGCACAGGGAGGAAGTCTTATAGTATCTGTTGAAAGATTTTAATTTATCAGGTCTTACCAGAGATGTTTGTTGTGGAAATTCTTACACAGGGACACTCAAAGTCAATCTTAATATTAATCATTGTTTATTGTCAGCGAGCTGGAGAAGTTCCAACCAACTCAATGCACCATAGTACACATGTCAATCAGGATCTCTCCTGGGGCAGTCCCAGCAGTTGTCTTATGGCTATACACAGACAAATTATATTTGCATAATTTAGCATAATTCATTAATCATTACCGTTTTGTTTCATTCAAGTGAATGACAAATACTGGTTCATAACATGTGACAGACCAAAGCCTCACAAGGCTTCTTCTCTCTAAGCTGAGACCTTGAAACTGAGATATCTTTCGTTCTCAAAACAAGGTCTGGGCGTACTGCCAAATTGCAGATACTGATAGTGAGGATTGGTTCAGTCAGTCACTTCCATGAACACAGAAATGAGTTATAAGAAAAGCACAAACATTTCAATTCCCGTTACATGTTCTCGAATGTTGTTACAGGCTTGTCATAGCAGAGATGTTCTAGAATGTTGTTACAGGCTTGTCATAGAAGAGATGTTCTAGATTGATGTTACAGGCTTGTCATAGCAGAGATGTTCTAGAATGTTGTTTCAGGCTTGTCATAGCAGAGATGTTCTAGAATGTTGTTACAGGCTTGTCATAGCAGAGATGTTCTAGAATGTTGTTACAGGCTTGTCATAGCAGAGATGTTCTAGAATGTTGTTACAGGCTTGTCATAGCAGAGATGTTCTAGAATGTTGTTACAGGCTTGTCATAGCAGAGATGTTCTAGAATGTTGTTACAGGCTTGTCATAGCAGAGATGTTCTAGAATGTTGTTACAGGCTTGTCATAGCAGAGATGTTCTAGAATGTTGTTACAGGCTTGTCATAGCAGAGATGTTCTAGAATGTTGTTACAGGCTTGTCATAGCAGAGATGTTCTAGAATGTTGTTACAGGCTTGTCATAGCAGAGATGTTCTAGAATGTTGTTACAGGCTTGTCATAGCAGAGATGTTCTAGAATGTTGTTGCAGGCTTGTCATAGCAGAGATGATTGTTGTTACAAGCTTTGGGCATTACCCTGTAGCTCTGAAATACACTTTCTAATTGCATTGTCAGTAGAACAATTAAAATGGCTGAAACTGCAAAGAAAGACAACATAGTTACATGTACTTTTTGGTCAGTACAGTCAGTTATATCATCATTACATAGTTTTGTGTTATCATGTTTGGCTCAGTTCTTCAGGTTCCACTTAATCTGTATTATCTTGCCCATTTTAGAGTCTGGATTCAGGCAGATACTTTTTGATGGTATTTTCAACTTCACCCTGTTAAGGAAAAGTGGAAGCACTACTTTAATGACAGAAATGGCCAGGTGTTTACTTAGGCCTACGTCACGGTAAAATGGTACTTACACAATAATAACATATGAACTATTCAAAAGTACCACATCATAAGTTAATATGCCAAGGAAATGTAGAAACAATGTACTCAGTGTAGTGGCATATACTGTATGTCGCATAATTACATAATGACATATATTGGCATACATATTATAGTGGCATATCACAAGCAATTTAAGTGGGATATACACTACCGTTTAAAAGTTTGGGGTCACTTAGAAATGTCCTTGTTTTTTAAATAAAAGCACATTTTTGTCCATTAAAATAACATAAAATTTATCAGAAATACAGTGTAGACATTGTTAATGTTGTAAATTACTATTGTAGCTGGAAATGGCAGATTTGGTATTGAAAATCTACATAGGGATACAGAGGCCCATTATCAGCAACCATCGCTCCTGTGGTCCATCGGCACGTTGTGTTAGCTAATCCAGGTTTATAATTTTAAAAGGCTAATTGATCATTAGAAAACCCTTTTGGAATTATGTTAGCACAGCCGAAAACTGTTGTTCTGATTAAAGAAGCAATAAAACTAGCCTTCTTTAGATTAGTTGAGTATCTGGAGCATCAGTATTTGTGCGTTCGATTACAGGCTCAAAATGGCCAGAAACAAAGAACTTTCTTCTGAAACTCGTCAGTCTATTCTTGTTCGGAGAAATTAATGCTATTCCATGCGAGAAATTGCCAAGAAACTGAAGATCTCGTACAACGCCGTGTACTACTCCCTTCACAAATTAGCGCAAACTGGCTCTAACCAGAATAGAAAGAGTAGTGGGAGGCCCCGGTGCACAACTGAGCAAGAGGACAAGTACATTATAGTGTCTAGTTTGAGAAACAGATGCCTCACAAGTCCTCAACTGGCAGCTTCATTAAATAGTACCCGTAAAACACCAGTCTCAATGTCAACATTGGAGAGGCGACCCCCCGGGATACTGGCCTTCTAGGCAGAGTTGCAAAGAAAAAGCCATATCTCTGTCCAGTGTCTGTGTTCTTTTGCCCATTTTAATCTTTTCTTTTTATTGGCCAGTCTGAGATAGGGATTTTTCTTTGCAACTCTGCCTAGAAGGCCAGCATCCCGGGGGTCGCCTCTTCAATGTTGACATTGAGACTGGTGTTTTGCGGGTACTATTTAATGAAGCTGCCAGTTGAGGACTTGTGAGGCATCTGTTTCTCAAACTAGACACTCTAATGTACTTGTCCTTTTGCTCAGTTATGCACCGGGTCCTCCCACTCCTCTTTCTATTCTGGTTTAGAGCCAGTTTGCGCTGTTCTGTGAAGGGAGTAAAACATGGCATTGTACGAGATCTTCAATTTCTTGGCAAGTTCTCGCATGGAATAGCATTAATTTCTCAGAACAAGAATAGACTGACAAGTTTCAGAAGAAAGTTCTTTGTTTCTGGCCATTTTGAGCCTGTAATCGAACCCACAAATGCTTATGCTCCAGATACTCAACTAGTCTAAAGAAGGCCAGTTTTATTGCTTCTTTAATCAGGACAACAGTTTTCAACTGTGCTAACATAATTGCAAAATAGTTTTCTAATGATCAATTAGCCTTTTAAAATTATAAACTTGGATTAGCTAACACAACGTGCCGATGGACCATAGGAGTGATGGTTGCTGATAATGGGCCTCTGTATCCCTATGTAGATTTTCAATACCAAATCTGCCATTTCCAGCTACAATAGTAATTTACAACATTAACAATGTCTACACTGTATTTCTGATAAATTTTATGTTATTTTAATGGACAAAAAAAAAGTGCTTTTCTTTCAAAAACAAGGACATTTCTAAGTGGCCCTAAAGTTTTGAACGTTAGTGTACGTGCATAAGATATGTAGAGTGTAAATGAAAAAACTCACACTATCTCCACGTGGCCACACATTGCACTCCTCTGATGAACGTTGTAATGGACAATGTTACTGAAATTCACACGGTCCCGTGTTTTCAGACAGAGGCAACGCTGTCTACTGTGCATCATGAACGCTGTGAGGAACAGGAGACAAAACGAGTAGCACTTTATGACACATTTCATAAACAGTACTTTCAGCATTTTGTGAACGTTATTGAGCAAACAGAAAACAGAAACACTGAAAATGGTCACTATTCACATCGAGAAAGCTAAACGTATATATATATATATATTTCATTTATTTTATGAATAGATACTGTATACAACTGCTATATTGTATTATTAAAACAATTACATTATGATATGAAATATTGTTGGCTATTAAAACACATCACAACATAGTATAACAGCACTTCATATTAAACCATATAACACATGGCACTGGTCTTACCATCAGTTGAAATCATCAGTGTGACCAAAAGCACGACTAAAATCAATCCTTTCATTTTGACAAGTTGATAAATAGAATCCTGTTGTCTGGAATACTACTGGTCGAGTTGCTTTTTTTTTTATTACCAAGGACAAATGAAGCGCACACAGTGTGTGAAGGCATTTTATAGCAGCTAGGAAAATAAACCCCCCACCCACCACTGGGGTACCCTGGGTAACCCTCACTATTACAGTACATTGTGTGTTGCATCTGGGCATAGAGAGAGTGACGAGATAATGAACGTAGAACAATCCCTTTCATGATTATCAAATATAGTGGGCGCTTATCTGTTTCCTGTTTCCAACATGTACAAGTATGTGGCATTTGTGAAATATCCCAACATCCCCTGAGACACCCTCGGAGGGTGGGGTCACCACCAGCGTCAGCCATTATCCAATTGACCTTGAGCAATTTATTTCATTTTGAAATGTGTTGTTGGGAATGGGATATACTTTTGGGGTCCCACTTGAAACTAATCACACATTTTTAAGGCTTAATGAAGCCTTCATAAACCATTTATAAGGCCTACATGGATGCTTCAGGAAATCATTCATAAGCAAATAGCATGCATGGATTATCCCTTGTGGCAAAGCACCAGATGTAACGACCTTATATCCTCCAGAGACCCAGCAATTCATTTTTAGTGCGTATCTCTAAGGCCATACATGTCACTGTGCTAGGTCCTGTTGTACCTTTGAGAGGACATTCTAAACTGTTTAATGATATAACACGTGTAGGGCTGTCACCATGATCCATTTTCTCTTTCTGCTTCTTCCATCGTAATTACCATCACGATTCCATTTTTATCTAACACAAACTTTATTAAATTAACTGAGAATTTATAAAAATCTTTACAAAATTCTTAATTTTCTTTCTCTTCAGGGTTTATGCCACATAGCAAAGGGTGTGTAATTGTGTAATTATAATTTTTGTGAGTGTGATATTCAAATTGTTTCTAATAGGTAAATATTTTTAATGATCCGTTTAAATGATTATAAGCGTAGTGTTCAGTAAATTCGGAAAGTATTCAGACCCTTTGACTTTTCCACATTTTGTTAGGTTACAGCTTTATTCTGAAATGTATTAATTTGTTTTTTTCCCCCTCATCAATCTACACACAATACCCCATAATAACTGAACAAAAACAGTTTTTTTACCGGAAATATCACATTTACATTATTATTCAGACCCTTTACTCAGTACTTTGTTGAAGTACTTTTGGCATCAATTACAGCCATGAGTCTTCTTGGGTATGATGCTACAAGCTTGGGACACCAGTATTTGGGGAGTTTCTCCCATTCTTCTCTGTTGATCCTTTCAAGCTCTGTCAGGTTGGATGGGGAGAGTCACTGCACAGCTATTTTCAGGTCTCTCCAGAGATATTTGATTGTGTTCAAGTCCAGGCTCTTGCTGGGCCACTAAAGGACATTCAGATACTTGTCCCGAAGCCACTCCTTTGTTGTATTGGCTGTGTGCTTAGGGTCGTTTTCCTGTTGCAAGGTGAACCTTCGCCCCAGTCTGAGGTCCGGAGTGCTCTGGAGCAGGTTTTCATCAAAGATCTCTCTGTACTTCGCTCCGTTCATCTTTGCCTCGATCCTGACTAGTCTCCCAGTCCCTGTCGCTGAAAAACATCCCCTCAGCGTGATGCTGCCACCACCATGCTTCCCCGTAGGGATGGTGCCAGGCTTCCTCCAGACGTGACGCTTGGCATTCAGGCCAAAGAGTTAAATCTTTAATCAGACCAGAGAATCTTCTTTCTCATGGTCTGAGAGTCTTTAGGTGCCGTTTGGAAAACTCCAATCAGGCTGTCGTGTGCCTTTTACTGAGGAGTGGCTTCGGTCTGACCACTCTACCATAATGGCCTGATTGGTAGAATGCTGCAGAGATGGTTGTCCTTCTGGAAGGTTCTCCCATCTCCACAGAAGAACTGGGGAGCTCTGTCAGAGTGACCATCGGTTTCTTGGTCACCTCCCTGACCAAGTACCTTCTCCCTCGATTACTCAGTTTTCCGGGTGGCCAGCTCTAGGAAGAGTCTTGGTGGTTCCAAACTTTTTCCATTTAAGAATGATGAAGGCCACTGTGTTCTTAGGGACCTTCAATGCTGCAGACATTTTTTTGTACCCTTCACCAGATCTGTGCCTCGACACAATCCTGTCTTGGAGCTCTACGGACAATTCCTTCATCCTCATGGCTTGGTTTTTGCTCTGACATGCACTGTCATCTGTGGGACCTTATATACAGTTGAAGTCGGAAGTTTACATACACCTTAGCCAAATACATTTCAACTCAGTTTTTCCTGACATTTAATCCTACTAAAAAATCCCTGTCTTTGGTCAGTTAAGATCACTACTTTATTTTAAGAATGTGAAATGTCAGAATAATAGTAGGGAGAATTATTTATGTCAGCTTTTATTTCTTTCATCACATTCCCAGTGGGTCAGAAGTTTACATACACTCAATTAGTATTTTGTAGCATTGCCTTTAAATGGTTTAACTTGGGTCAAACGTTTCGGGTAGCCTTCCACAAGCTTCCCACAATAAGTTGGGTGAATTTTGGCCCAATCCTCCTGACAGAGCTGGTGTAACTGAGTTAGGTTAGTAGGCCTCCTTGCTCGCACACGCTTTTTCAGTTCTGCCCAAAAAATTTCTATCGGATTGAGGTAAGGGCTTTGTGATGGCCACTCCAATACCTTGACTTTGTTCTCCTTAAGACATTTTTCCACAAATTTGGAAGTATGCTTGGGGTCATTGCCCATTTAGAAGACCCATTTGCGACCAAGCTTTAACTTCCTGACTGATGTCTTGAGATGTTGCTTCAATATATCCACATCATTTTCTTTCCTCATGATGCCATCTATTTTGTGAAGTGGACCAGTCCCTCCTGCAGCAAAGCACTGCTACAACATGATGCTGCCACCCCCGTGCTTCACGGTTGGGATGGTGTTCTTCGGCTTTCAAGCCTCCCCCTTTTTCCTCCAAACATAACAAAGGTTATTATGGCCAAACAGTTCAATTTTTGTTTCATCAGACCAGAGGAAATTTCTCCAAAAAGTACAATCTTCGTCCCCATGTGCAGTTGCAAACCGTATTCTGGCTTTTTTTTATGGCTGTTTTGGAGCAGTGGCTTCTTCCTTGCTGAGCGGCCTTTTAGGTTATGTCGATATAGGAATCGTTTTACTGTGGATATAGATACTATTGTACCTGTTTCCTCCAGCATCTTCACAAGGTCCTCTGCTGTTGTTCTAGGATTGATTTGCACTTTTCGCACCAAAGTACGTTCATCTCTAGGTGACAGAACGCGTCTCCTTCCTAAGCGGTATGACGGCTGCGTGGTCCCATTGTGTTTATACTTGTGTACTATTGTTTGTACAGATGAACGTGGTACTTTCAGGCATTTGGAAATTGCTCCCAAGGATGAACCAGACTTGTGGAGGTCTACACATTTTTTTCTGAAGTCTTGGCTGATTTCTTTTAAATTTCCCATAATGTCAAGCAAAGAGGCACTGAGTTTGAAGGTAGACCTTGAAATACATCCACATGTACACATCCAATTGACTCAAATTATATCCATTAGCCTATCAGAAGCTTCTAAAGCCATGACATCCTTTTCTGTAATTTTCCAAGCTGTTTAAAAGCACAGTCAACTTAGTGTATGTAAACTTCTGACCCACTGGAATTGTGATACAGTGAATTATAAGTGAAATAATCTGTCTGTAAACAATTGTTGGACAAATTACTTGTGTCATGCACAAAGTAGATGTCCTAACTGACTTGCCCAAACTATAGTTTGTTAACAAGAAATGTGTGGAGTGGTTGAAAAACGAGTTTTAATGACTCCAACATAAGTGTAATTAAACTTCCGACTTCAACTGTACTTAGGTGTGTGTCTTTCGTAATTATTGTCCAATCAATTTAATTTACCACAGGTGGACTCCAAGTTGTGGAAACATCTCAAGGATGATCAATGGAAACAGGATGCACCTGAGCTCAATTTCAAGTCTAATAGCAAAGGGTCTGAATACTTATGTAAATAAGGTATGTCACTTTTTAATGTTTTTATAAATATGCAAACATATCTAAAAAAAAAAAAACGGTTTTCGCTTTGTCATTATGTGGTATTGTGATGTCATTATGGGGTATTGTGATGTCATTATGTGGTATTGTGTGTAGATTGCTGAGGATTAAAAAAAAGAATTATACATTTTAGAATAAGGCTGTAACGTAGCAAAATGTGCAAAAAGTCAAGGGGTCTGAATACTTTCCAAAGGGACTGTAATTTGTTCCCATTAATGGGAAACACCAGGATGAATTTCTTGGCACAGCGGAGTTCATCGGATGAGTCAGTTCCCCTGGAATGTTTAGAACAATCATTTCCCCCTTCAGTGCAGGACGTCATATTGTACAATAGGCCTACAGTGTGCTTCTCTCATTTCCAAATCTAATAATTAAATGGTTGTATTCAAGACAAAGTCATTTCTATTGATTTCAGTTTGTCAGTGTCAGCGGTGTAGGCGTCCTTTTTGTAGTAGGCTAATTAAGATTCTGATCATGTCTCCATACATGTAAAATGACGTATAATTTCATGAAAAGTGTTTATAAAAAAATCCCGTATCCTCCTAAAGACTGTTCCTCTGGGGCTGAGTTTCCCAAACATGAACCTCATGCACTGCCTATAATGTATAATAACTCACTTGACAATAGGCCACTGACGGTCCAGGGGAAATGTGTGATTATTCTTGGTCACATTTATGTTATGTGTTAAATTTTCACTGAATTATGTCGGGATATGTTTTGTTAGAAAATGTTGGCCCAGTCACTTCTACACAGACCCAGCCATACGGCAATTTCTGCATACGCCACTGATGGACATCAGAATGCGATATGTTTTTTTACCTACTGTCCCCATCTACTGTTATGCTACATGTTTCATATTTATTATCAACCGAGTACTAACGGCCATTGCACAAACAATACAAAAAAAAACCGCATATTTCTTTAAATAAATACAGTACCAGTCAAAAGTTTGGACACACCTACTCATTCAAGTGTTTTTCTATTTTTTTTTAAACTATTTTCTACATTCTAGAATAATAGTGAAGACATCAGAACTATGAAAGAACACATATGGTATCATGTGGTAAGCAAAAAAGTGTTCAACAAATCAAAATATATTTTATATTTGAGATTCTTTAAAGTAGCCACCCTTTGCCTTGATGACAGCTTTTCACACTCTTGGCATTCTCTCAACCAGCTTCACCTGGAATGCTTTCCCAACAGTCTCAAAGGAGTTCCCACATATGCTGAGCACTTGTTGGCTGCTTTTCCTTCAATCTGCGGTCCAACTCATCCCAAACCATCTAAATTGGGTTGAGGTCAGGTGATTGTGGAGGACACGTCATCTTCATGTAGCAATCCAACACTCTCCTTCTTGGTCAAATAGCCCTTACACAGCCTGGAAGTGGGTTGGGTCATTGCCCTGTTGAAAAACAAATGATAGTCCCACTAAGCGCAAACCAGATGGGATGGCGTTTTGCTGCAGAATGCTGTGGTAGCCATGCTGGTTAAGTGTGCCTTGAATACTAAATAAATCTCTGACAGTGTCACCAGCAAAGCATCCCCACACCATCACACCTCCTCCTCCATGCTTCACGGTGGAAACCACATATGCAGAGATCATCCGTTTACCTACTCTACGCCTCACAAAGACACGGCGGTTGGAACCAAAAATCTCAAATTTGGACTCATCAGACCAAAGGAAAGATTTCCCCTTGTCTAATGTCCATTTCTCATGTTTCTTGGCCCAAGCAAGTCTCTTCTTCTTATTGGTGTCCGTTAGGAGTGTAGTGTTTTCTTTGCAGCAATTCGACCATGGCCTGATTCAAGCAGTCTCCTCTGAACAGTTGATGTTGAGATGTGTCTGTTACTTGAACTCTGTGAAGCATTTATTTGGGCTGCAATCTGATGTGCAGTTTACTCTAATGAACTTATCCTCTGCAGCAGAGGTAACTCTGGGTCTTCCTTTCCTGTGGCGGTCCTCATGAGAGCCAGTTTCATCACAGCGCTTGATGGTTTTTGCGACTGCACTTGAAGAAACTTTAAAAGTTCTTGAAATTTTCTGGATTGACTGACCTTGAAGTCTTAAATTAATAATGGACTGTCATTTCTCTTTGCTTATTTGAGCTGTTCTTGCCATAATATGGACTTGGTCTTTTACCAAACAGGCCTATCTTCTGTATACCACCTCTACCTTGTCACATCACAACTAATTGGCTCAAACGCATTAAGTTAAGAAATTCCACAAATTAACTTTTAACAAAGCACACCTGTTAATTGAAATGCATTCCAGGTGACTACCTCATGAAGCTGGTTGAGAGAATGTCACGAGTTTGGAAAGCTGATATCAAGGCAAAGGGTGGCTACTTTGAAGAATCTAGAAAATTAGTAAAATGTAGAAAATAGTAAAAATAAAGAAAAACCCTTGAATGAGTAGGTGTGTCCAAACTTTTGAATGGTAATGTATATTTGTAGTATGTTTTTTTCTTTCACTACAAACACTTATGTGGTGTAAAAAAAAATAATAATAAACAATTTAAAAAATGCTGGATCTCGGGCTGTCATGCTTTATGTAATATATTGTTGTAATTTTTTGTGAAGCATCTGTTTATAAAGCTTTTATGCATGTTACATAAAGTTACATTTGCTACCAAGACTGATCATGATTTCCTAATGTGTTTAATGTATTCCTCCTTTGGGTTATTCTCAAGAAGTCATCCCACTCTACATTTTGCGTCAATATTGATTATACTGTGGTGACATTTGGTTGCTAGTTGAACAGAGAAAAAATAGAACACATTCACAGTTAACACAATTTCTTTATTAACTTGATAAAAATCGTAAACAATACAGAAGAAAATATACAGTATTTACACAAATGTCAGTTTACATTTCCCATGGACAATTTTGACAACCTAAGAATATATCTCAAAATGACAAGTGTCGTAAGCGTTCAACAGGGATTCTGGCCTATGTTGACTCCAATGCTTCCCAACAGTTGTGTCGAGTCGGCTGAATGTCCTTTGGGTGGTGGACCATAATTGATACGGGAAACTGTTGAGCGTGAAAAAGACAGCATCAATGCAGTTCTTGACACAAACCGGTGCGCCTGGCACCTACTACCATACCCCATTCAAAGGCCCTTAAATCTTGTGTCTATCCATTCACCCTTTGACACCCTTTGACACCCTGTTCACAATCCATGTCTCAATTGTCTAGAGGCTTAAAAATCCTCTTTTACCTTTAACCTGTCTCCTTCCCTTCATCTACGTTGATTGAAGTGGATTTAAAAAGTGGCATGAATAAGGGATCATAACCTACACCTGCATTCACCGAGTCAGTCTGTGTCATGGAAAGAGCAGGTGTCCTTAATGTTTTGTACCCTCTGTACAGTTAGTTCAGAAAGTATTCAGACACCCTAAACTTTTTCCACATTGATTCAATTACTTTCTTTCCTCATCAATCTACACACAATACCACATAATGACAAATCAAAGTCAGGTTTCAGTATTTTGTTAGTAAATGTATTCATGATATCACATTTACATCAGTATTCAAACCCAATAGAACATCTCTGGAGAGACCTGAAAATAGCCTGACAGAGCTTGAGAGGATCTGCAGATAAGAATGGGTGAAACTCTCCAAATACAGGTGTGCCAAGCTTGTAGCATCATACCAAAGAAGACTTAAGGCTGTAATCACTGCCAAAGTTGCTTCAACTAAGTACTGAGTAAAGAGTCTGAATACTTACATTACCGTTCAAAAGTTTGGGGTCACTTAGAAATGTCCTTGTTTTTGAAAAAAAATATATATTTTTTTAAAGTCCATTAAAATAACATCAAATTGATCAGAAATACAGTGTAGACATTGTTAATGTTGTAAATGACTATTGTAGCTGGAAACGGCAGATTTTTTAAATGGAATATCTACATAGGCGTACAGAGGCCCATTTTCAGCAACCATCACTCCTGTGTTCCAATGGCACGTTGTGTTACTTAATCCAAGTTTATCATTTTAAAAGGATAATTGATCATTAGAAAACTCTTTTGCAATTAAGTTAGTACAGCTGAAAACTGTTGTCCTGATTAAAGAAGCAATAAAACTGGCCTTCTTTAGACTAGTTGAGTATCTGGAGCATCAGCATTTGTGGGTTCGATTACAGGCTCAAAATGGCCAGAAACAATGAACTTTTCTGAAACTCGTCAGTCTATTCTTGTTCTGAAAAATAAAGGTTATTCCAAGCGAGAAATTGCCAAGAAACTGAAGATCTCATACTACTCCCTTCAAGAACAGTGCAAACTGTCTCTAACCAGAATAGAATGAGGAGTGGGAGGCCCCGGTGCACAACTGAGCAAGAGGACAAGTACATTAGAGTGTCTAGTGGAATATCTACAACATCGTCGTCCGGTGTAGGCCGTCATTGTAAATAAGAATTTGTTCTTAACTGACTTGCCTAGTTAAATAAAAGGTTAAAAATGTATAAATAAACATGTAAAACTAACAATAACTCAATAAGCTATGCCTTCTTGGAATGCTATAAAGTCCAAAAGTTATCGGCAGAGTTTAAAAGTTGGCAATGTATTACAATGTAAATGTACATTAGACATGACAAATGAGGGTGCAGTGAGATACTCGACGGGTTGGATCAGGGGTGTAAAACTCAATTAGCGCAAGGGCCATATTGAGAAAAAAAAAACGAATTCGCAGGCCAGACAGCCCATTATGTTATTATGTTTTACGTGGATACAACTGCGATCCAAACTGGCCATTGTTCTATTAGAAGAAAATATGTCCCTTTATAATATGCACTTACTGCTGTATATAGCATTTTTTACATATTAAAATAAGATATCAATAATATTTGTCCAGCCTTTGCCGCTATGCGTTCAGATGTCAAATAATATGCTGCGACCCTAATCAAAAAGTATTTAATGACTCCAAATAACAAAAACGTTGCTAGGTTATTGTAACATTTAAACTTAAAATATGGTTATTTTTTTCTGCACTGTGTGGATCACTGGTGCGGTTGAACGCAGCATTGTTGTATTGTGCACTGAAAATGTATTGTAGTTGAGTTGCCAGCCTAGGCTACTGCTCAAAATGTTGCTGTAGCCCGTTTCTCCTTTGCATTGTGTTTTGATGCAGGTTCTGTATTTTGGTTATTCATTGTCAAGCTTTAAAAACCGAAGCCAGACTGCAACATGTTAATAGTCTAGCTAGGACTGTGGTATGTGTCTGTACACTTTCCCCTCTACTGCGCCAGGTAAACAAAACACACGAAAGCAGCTCAATTGATGTTGAATTCACCGACGCGAGCGCATCAGGCTGTAATTTCATAAAGTAGTTGACTCAACTGTTTACTAATTTATACTCGCTTGTATGTCCCATTGTCCTTTAGTAGTAAAGTATACATACCTGCGTGTGAACCCTTTATCTTATAACTTTTTGATAAGCAAGATTACGTTTTATGTAGGCTACAGCAACTATCCGTTGGAATCGTAACTTGGCACGGACATTTAGCTTACAACAAGTTAAAACTTTCGGTCCGGTAGAAGATTCGGTCAGTGCCATTAGTGATGATATAGTACAGCGCAGTGGCTGGCTCGTGTGTGTGGCAATGCACTACCGTTTGGTGTGCAGCACGTTGGCAGTGCTCGCTGACTTGTAGCGCAGCGGAACAGCCTCAGCCCCGCCAACCACCGGCTGTATGGAAGCATGCCAAAATGAATTGACGACCCAAATCATAGCGCGGGCCGGATAGAAATGTGTCACGGGCCGATACATGTGGGTTGGACAATACTTTTCTGGTCAATCATCTTGAAAAAACATATACCTAAAAAAAGAAGAAAATCAAATCAACCAATCCTCAATTTTTAACACAATGAAAAGGTCAAATGCTTTATCTAAATGTTGAAAGTGCGTGGGCGACAGAGAGAAACCAAACGGTGCCGTTTGAGGCCATGTGGCTAGGAGTGATGCGGGCGCTGGAGATGGGGGTATGGGCAGGGGTGACGTAAATGTTTCTGTGCATCTGTATGCTGTCGTTTGTAATGTGTATGTTTTGTATTGTTAAAAAAAAAATCTAAGGATACTTGTCAAATCTACAGTATTCAGGTTACAGCTCCACGGAAGCTGCATCACATGCTAATCACAAATACTAACCATAAGCAAGTCTAATGTATTGTGTTTTTGTCATAATTCTGCATCCTGGATAAAAGTACAATGACCTTTAGATCAATATTGTATATGTATCAACTTAATTGATTAACCTAATCAATAAGAGAAGTGCGTTAGTAGTCTACTGGAGAATAGCTGAGTGAGTTAAAGCTGATGAGGTGAAAAGGGTCCCATTTCCAGAGAAGCGATTGTGTCTTCCTGAACAAATTCAACTGAAAATCAAAGGGAAATAAAGTCCCCTCCTTTTTGAAGGAATTGAGTGTTCTGTACTTTCCCTTTCACCCCTTCACACCTGGTTGGCTTAAACGGGTATGTCTTTCATTTGGCGGGGAAACGGTTTTGATTTCCAGGAAGGCAGTGGTGCAAGTGTGTGTCTCAAACACCAAGAGCTGCGTAGCAGAGGGAAAACGGTACAGACTCAGAAAGGACAGTAGTTCCACTTCTCATTGGTCTACCTCCGACTTCTACCTTCTCACCGATGTCTCCAACCTGGTGTCAACGAATCATCAACTACACAAAAAATATTTCACATGATCCCTGTCAAACAACAAATGATTTAAGTATAGGAGAGTAGTGGACTTGCTCACGTTTATTAGTAACACACAAGAATCTGCTACAGTTCAACTAGGTCCATTTACCCAAAGCAAAGAACCAACCAGACATCGAAGTTGATTTAGGAAACGTTGTTTTAATACAGGGTTCAACAAGGAGGATGGCAGTAGGCCTAAAGTGGTAAAAACACTCTAAATTGTTTTTAAAAGCTTTAAATGACATGAAGTGGTTATAGTTATGAGTATGAGGACGTTAAAGATTATAAAGCTGTGGTTTTAAACAGGAAGTGGAAACACTGTCTAACTAAGTCCAGAAAATTACAGAACTATGTGTGTATGTGTACAAGTTAAACAGCTAAAGTTTGGTTAGATACACATAGCCCTACTCCAATAAAAAAAATTGGAGTAGGTTTTTAAATTCATTTCTAAATCTGTTTGTGAGTGAGGAGTTAGTTTGGCATCAAAAGGTAGAAAGCGACATGATTTCCCCCTCATCTACTCTCTTTGTCCTGATTAAAATAATCAGTTGACCATCAGTTATTGTTAGCCCTGTAAGTGAGTAGAGGTGCCTAGTGAAGGCCCTATAAGTAGAGAACTGTTACGACCGGACACCCACCCACATCTACAGAGAGACACTCCTCCAAAACAAATCACACAGGAACACTGATAATGAATGACTACACACTGGTAATTCACACATCTCGTGCTGTTCCACAGAACAAGAAACAAAAAAGAGCTGCAGAGACTATTTGCATTTGGCACGTAAGTTCTTAAGAGGTTTAACCAACTCTCTTTCTCGAACCCTCATGGTAGACTCTCACTGAATCAAAAAAAACTGAAGTGCTGCCATCTTGGATTTCATCCTCACACCAAATCACAATCCAGACATTTTTAACACTGATACTGCCTTAAAGAAGTGAGGACAGGATATATTTAATAGCCAGGGACAGAAGGCTGATTGGTCCGTAATACTGATATAGTGGGAAAGTTATTTTTTCTTAACACTGCTTGTGTTATTGTTGGACACAGTGTTTTGACATCATCTTTTTTGGCAGAAAATAAAATGACAGAAACACACATTACACGTGTGAACAGTACAGTACACACGCACACCTTTGCGTACAGGTCACGTGCACATACACACACACACACACACAAAATGGCACATATCACACATCATATCAACAGGGGTAAAAGTGGTTTGAGGTATTGACATAAATGACCCATCTGGTTTACCTCTTGTTTTAGAACAGTCCAAGAGGATGAATCCTCTCAGCCCTTCTAATCCAAGATGTTAGGAAACGTAATGATTCTATCACCCCTTCTGAAATAAAACCTGAGGCATGGATGACAGCATCCCGTCCCTTAGCTTGTAACAGAGATACCAAAGAATTGGTGATGCTAAGAGAAATGGAGGGAGTACGTTAGAGACACCAACAGAGTTCTACATCCCTTATAGGAGGGCTGTCCAACCCTCTTCCTGGAGATCTACCGTCCCTGTGGATTTTCAGTCCAGCCCTAATTTAACACACCTGATTATATTAATTAGCTGCTCAACAAGATGTTAACTAGCTGAATCAGAACCGCTAAATTAGGGTTGGACTGAAAACCTACAGGACAGTAGATCTCCAGGAAGAGGGTTGGACTAAAAACCTACAGGACAGTAGATCTCCAGGAAGAGGGTTGGACTGATAACCTACAGGACAGTAGATCTCCAGGAAGAGGGTTGAACTGAAAACCTACAGGACAGTAGATCTCCAGGAAGAGGGTTGGACTGATAACCTACAGGACGGTAGATCTCCAGGAAGAGGGTTGGACTGAAAACCTACAGGACAGTAGATCTCCAGGAAGAGGGTTGGGCTGAAAACCTACAGGACAGTAGATCTCCAGGAAGAGGGTTGGACTGAAAACCTACAGGACAGTAGTTCTCCAGGAAGAGGGTTGAACTGAAAACCTACAGGACAGTAGTTCTCCAGGAAGAGGGTTGGACTGAAAACCTACAGGACAGTAGATCTCCAGAAAGAGGGTTGAACTGAAAACCTACAGGACAGTAGATCTCCAGGAAGAAGGTTGAGCAGCTCTGTCTTACACCTACAAACGAATCCAGAGAGACCTTATTGAAGCACACTGGATTCTGACCATTGGCAGAACTATTAGTCTGTGCTAAGACTTGTTTCGTTATGAACAGAGCTTCTCCAGTCCAGTTGAATATCTGTTTCAGCACCAGCGGTGATTCAAAAGGCTGACCACAACACGCAGTGACCGAGTAGTTTGGCACCGTCACGTCATTACATAATAAATACTGCCTTTTAAATCCAGTCCAATTCCTGCCTCCCTGCCCACATGCACTGTGGGTAGCAGCAGCAGACTTCCTGTCTCACTGCCCCAGTGTGTTCTGGGAGTTGGAGGCCTGGGCTGGAGCTCCGGGGTGAAGTTTCCCCTAGGTACAGATCTAGGATCAGCGGTGATCCCCCTCCCCCAATTCTAACCTTAACCATTAATACAAAACTTACCCCAGATCAGTGCCTAGGGACAACTTCACCCTACTCCTGGGCTGGCCCCTCAGTAGCAACAGCAGTGTTGCTCTGGTCCCGGAGCAGTAGCTGTGCAGGGGGACGTAGAAACACCACCATGACAGTGATGTTATCACTAGAACCCGCTGCCTTGGCGTGAGCTACTAGCTCCTGGGCCACGCGCTCCCCCAGAACACCCTCTGAGAC
The DNA here is from genome assembly GCF_029448725.1 of Salvelinus fontinalis. Taxonomy (NCBI): domain Eukaryota; kingdom Metazoa; phylum Chordata; class Actinopteri; order Salmoniformes; family Salmonidae; genus Salvelinus; species Salvelinus fontinalis. The sequence continues at coordinate 1,586,443 of NC_074668.1, read as the reverse complement.
CTCTTCACACCCAGCCCCCTCCACGGCCCCCTGGGATTCCCCCTGCTCCCGTAGCGCCCCGAGGACCAGATCCGGGACCTCTGCGGACCGGACGACGTCGAAGAAACCGTCGCAGGCCAGGAGAATGTAGTCCTCGTCTCCATGTAGCCGTGTGGAGGAACAGTCAGCGTCGCCAGAGACATAGGGCTTCTGGTCAAAGTCGCCTGGGAAGAAGGTGTTGTGTCAGTATGTAGAGGCAGCGGTTCACAGGTAAAGTAAAGGAGGCTGGTTATTAGATTGTGTTGAGTATTACTGGATGTGCACCGTCCTGGCTTGCATATCAGTCGGTGCTCATCAGTTCAGTATAAATATGAACATACAGTTACAGGCATCAAAATAAAGACATTGAGGATTGCAAAGATGCCATTTCAGGACAGAGGTGAAAGGAAGCCATTTCAGGACAGAGGTTACCAAGGTAACAGTGGAGGCATGCTGAAGAAGAGCAGAGTTGTTGTTTCAACCACCACAAGGTTGGATTCCACTCACCTATGGCCCTAGAGACAGCGTAGGTTCCATTGACACGCCAACAGCCCATGAAGACGATGCATCCACCCAGGGCTTCTACACGCTGCTTCTCATCCTATAGGAAGACAGCAGTGGAGAGATGTTTAGCACTGTGTGTGTGTTTGTCCCATAGGGCGGTGTACAACTGGCCCAGCGTCGTCCGGGATAGGGGAGGGTTTGGCCGGGGGGGGAGGGTTTGGCCGGGTTGTAGGCCGGCATTGTAAATAAGAATTTGTTCTTAACTGACTTGCCTAGTTAAATAAAGGTTAAATAATAAATGAAGTGTGTGTGACCTCTCTGTCAGGCTTGTGTGGGTCCATCAGAGTGATGTCTTGTCCCCGTCTGACCAGCATGCTCTGGGAGTCTCCCAGCCACGCCACATGAAGCCACTCCCCCTGCAGCAGCACCGCCACGCCTGTACTGCCGCTGCGAAGACGCTGCAGACGCAACACACACAGACACACCCCCGTCAGACACACACCCCCATCACACAGACACACACACCCCCGTCAGACACAACACACACAGACACACCCCCGTCAGACAGACACACCCCCGTCAGACACAACACACACAGACACACCCCCGTCAGACAGACAGACACAGATATACCCCCATCACACAGAAAGACACACCCCCGTCACACAGACACACACAGACACACCCCCGTCACACAGAAAGACACACCCCCGTCACACACACAGACACACCCCTGTCACACAGACAGACACACCCCCGTCACACAGACAGACACACCCCCGCCATAAAAGATAGACAATTTTCCCAGCATCCAACACATTCACATCATAGAGGATGAAAGGACTGGCCTGTCCCACCCCAGACTAACCTTCACATCATAGAGGATGAAAGGACTGTCCAGTCCCACCCAGCCTAACCTTCACATTTCCTCCAGATCTAAAAGGATGTGTGTAAGTAATACTGTAATAGTATAGAGGTATATTGCTACAGCTATCTTATCCTCTCAGATCTATGAGAATCGTTTCTAACGATTGTTCGGTTAGAGTCGGGTTTATTAGGATCAATGTCTGAGCATATAAAAGCCCCAATCTCCACCACGTCTATTGCCTACCTCTCTCTTGGCTTACCAGATAAAAGTCACAATCTCCACCTTGTCTATTGCCTACCTCTCTCTTGGCTTTCCCTCTCAACATGTCATCAGTGCGGGTGAAGGCTGTCTTGAAGGCAGTGGCCGGGTCGCTCTGCAGCCCCTCCTGCTGGCTGAGAGTGACGTGCAAGTGGGTGGCAGCATAGATAGCAGCGTCCACACCGCCATGCCCGTCAAACACAGCATAGTAACCACGCTCCACACCGTCCTACAGGAAGAGGTACAGGAAGCAGTCAGAGGTTCAGCCAATCAACTTGCAGTAAGAAAGAAGTGCAACCAAATTGCCCCAATAAATGAAACTGTGAAACGAATAGCCATTAGTCGGTCCCAAATGGAACCCTGCCTCTTCTCCTTCGATGTAAGTAGATCTGTAAGCTGGAAGATTCTCCCCTGAACTGCTTATACCCAGGGATGTAGAGGGTAAACTACCATCTCCAGGGATGTAGAGGGTAAACTACCATCTCCAGGGATGTAGAGGGTAAACTACCATCTCCAGGGATGTAGAGGGTAAACTATCAACTCCAGGGACGTAGAGGGTAAACTACCATCTCCAGGGATGTAGAGGGTAAACTATCATCTCCAGGGATGTAGAGGGTAAACTACCATCTCCAGGGATGTAGAGGGTAAACTATCAACTCCAGGGACGTAGAGGGTAAACTACCATCTCCAGGGATGTAGAGGGTAAACTACCATCTCCAGGGATGTAGAGGGTAAACTATCATCTCCAGGGATGTAGAGGGTAAACTATCATCTCCAGGGATGTAGAGGGTAAATTACCATCTCCAGGGACGTAGAGGGTAAACTACCATCTCCAGGGATATAGAGGGTAAACTACCATCTCCAGGGATGTAGAGGGTAAACTACCAACTCCAGGGATGTAGAGGGTAAACTATCATCTCCAGGGATGTAGAGGGTAAACTACCAACTCCAGGGATGTAGAGGGTAAACTATCATCTCCAGGGATGTAGAGGGTAAACTATCAACTCCAGGGATGTAGAGGGTAAACTACCAACTCCAGGGATGTAGAGGGTAAACTACCAACTCCAGGGATGTAGAGGGTAAACTACCAACTCCAGGGATGTAGAGGGTAAACTACCAACTCCAGGGATGTAGAGGCTAAACTACCAACTCCAGGGGGTGATCATGATACAACAACCAACCACCGATATAAACCAAAACCTAGGACATTTATAGAACTGGATTGTTGGCATTTGATTGCATTTTAAATGTCGGCCTACAGGGAAGGTAGGCTCTACAGGGAAGGTAGGCTCTACAGGGAAGGTAGGCTCTACAGGGAAGGTAGGCTCTACAGGGAAGGTAGGCTCTACAGGGAAGGTAGGCTCTACAGGGAAGGTAGGCCTACATGGAAGGTAGGCTCTACAGGGAAGGTAGGCTCTACAGGGAAGGTAGGCTCTACAGGGAAGGTAGGCTCTACAGGGAAGGTAGGCTCTACAGGGAAGGTAGGCCTACATGGAAGGTAGGGCCTACAGGGAAGATAGGCTCTACAGGGAAGGTAGGCTCTACAGGGAAGGTAGGCTCTACAGGGAAGGTAGGCTCTACAGGGAAGGTAGGCTCTACAGGGAAGGTAGGCTCTACAGGGAAGGTAGGCTCTACAGGGAAGGTAGGGCCTACAGGGAAGGTAGGGCCTACATGGAAGGTAGGGCCTACAGGGAAGGTAGGCTCTACAGGGAAGGTAGGCTCTACAGGGAAGGTAGGCTCTACAGGGAAGGTAGGCTCTACAGGGAAGTGTTACGTTCCCCAGTTTCTGTGTTCTGTTTTGTATTTGAGTGTGTGTTTCAGGAGATGGCGTCCTGAAGTACTCCCCAACCAGCTGATTGGTCAACCCCAGGCTAATTGGTGATTGGAGCTGACCCCGCCCCCTCGTCAAGAAGCAGCTGACTCTAATCACCATTGCCACCTGAAGATAAAAGCCAGTGTTCTGCCAAGAGAGAGAAGATTGAGATTGAGAGGAGAGAGAGGAGATGAGATAAGGAGTAGAGATTTGGAGATTGAGAGAAATTAGATTGTGATATAGTGTTGGTTGTGTATCAGAAAGTGTGGTATGTACTGTTGTTGTTGGTAGCAGTTTTGCTATGTCCTGTGTTCGTGAGTGTTTGTGAAATCATTAATAATTACTCTGTTTCGTTTGTTCCCAGGGGGGGGAAGGAGAAGGCACTTTGGGAGTGCTTAGGCAAGAGGCCCGAGGGCATACATATACCCGTAGTATATTTACTGTCTAGGCACACTAGGTAAGACCTGGGCGGACCACCCCCTGTATTTTGGTTAGGGCACCAGACGGTGCTAAGTTAGGTAAGTTAAGTGGGTAGGCAGGTTAGATAGGAGAGGGGGAACTTTGATATTTACTTTCTTTGCTTTGGTTCCGTCCAGCCCCTTTTCCCCATATTACCGTGTAAGAAAATAAATCCAAGTAAACGGTAAAATCTGCTTTTGTGTCATCCTTGCTCGCACCTACAGTCCATACCTCTTGCACTTCAGAGAGTTGAGTTATAGCAGGGAGTTGCGTTCCCTCTTCTCAGAGGCGTGCGTAACATAATGGGGGCTCATCCGGGATTCCATTAAACCCACCGGACCCTGCTGCACTGAGCTCTCTGTGGTTAGTGATTGAGGTGTGATGGTAGGTTGTGAGTTTGGATGACTTGTTTAGCTTGTGTTTTCAGTAGATTGTTGTGTACAAGATGGCTGCCTCAGCCATCTCCAAGTTCATTGAAGCGCCCTCTATTGATTGTTTGGTGAGGTTTCGAAAAGTAGACCTTATAGCTATAGCTGACCATTATGGATTTGTTATCCCTGAGAAAGCCCTAAAGGCTGAGCTTTTGGTGCTAGTCAGGGAGGGTTTAGTGAGAGAAAGAATTCTCTCATTGAAAGGAGAGGAGACGGGTAGACTTTCCGATGCCAAGTCGGAGGACAGGGCAGAGGAAGGGGTTGCTCGTACCCCCTTTACATTGCCTCGATTCGATCCTTTATCTTCTGCTTCAGGTCGTTCAGACGGGACCGCTAGGCTGAAGGTGAGGCTGGCCCGGTTAGAAATGGAGCAAAAAGATAAAGAGAGACAAATGCATTTTGATCTTGAAATTAGGAAAATAGAAGCCGACAAGGAGGTGAGGATCCGACAACTGGAGATAGAAGCTGGCTCCAGTACGACTCCAAAAGCTGCTCAGCATCAAGCCCACTTTGATGTAAGTAAAAATATAGCTTTAGTCCCACCATTCAGAGAGTCGGAAGTTGATTCCTATTTCTCTGCGTTTGAGCGTGTGGCCGCTGCGCTACATTGGCCACTTGAGGTTTGGCCGCTCCTGTTACAATGTAAATTGTCTGGGAAAGCCCAGGAAGTAGTAGCTGCTCTCTCCCTGGAAGACAGTTTACATTACGAAACAGTTAAAACTACCGTGTTGCGGGCTTATGAGTTGGTGCCTGAAGCTTATAGACAGCGCTTCAGGAACCACAAGAAACCCTCTCACCGTACTTTTGTTGAGTTTGCTAGGGACAAAGAGTCTCTGTTTAATCGATGGTGTTCAGCCAGCAAAGCTAACACCTTTGCTGATATTCGGGAGTTGATGCTGTTGGAGGATTTTAAAAGCAACCTCCCTGATAGAATTGTAGTTCATTTAAATGAACAGAAAGTGGTGACATTGGCCCAGGCAGCAGTGTTGGCAGATGAGTACGCTTTGACACACAAGACTGTCTTTGGTGCACCTCGTTTTGAAGGTAGACTGATTACGTCATCAGTGCCTCATTCAGGTCGTTTTTCCTCTGACAAGTCTTTTCATGAGATCCGTGAATGTTTTTACTGTCACCAAAAGGGTCACGTGATTGCGGACTGCCCAGTTTTGAAAAATAAACAGAAACAGTCCCAGTCACTGTCCCCAAAAAGGAAAAGTTTGGGTTTAGTCAAGTCTTTGGCTCGTCCGTTGGTCCGAGGTATTGATTCAGCATTTGAGAAACCGGATCCTGTTTATGCTCCGTTTATTTCTGCCGGTTGTGTTTCCTTAACTGGAGAACAAGCTGATCAAAAGCCAATTAAAATCTTACGAGACACCGGGGCGGCGCAGTCAGTAATTATTACTGATGCTTTACCCTGGTCTCCTGAAACGTATTGTGGCTCACATGTTATATTACAGGGGATAGAGACAAAAACAGTACCTGTACCATTACACTGGGTCCACTTAGTGTCAGACTTGGTATCAGGACGTTTCCGTGTTGGTGTAGTGTCTACACTGCCAGTAAAAGGAGTCACATTGCTATTAGGGAATGATATTGCTGGTGGTAACGTTACTCCTGTGTTAGAGGTAGTAGACAACCCAGAAATCAAAATTGCAGATGAGAAATTGGTTCAAGCATTTCCACATGTTTTTCCTGCTTGTGTCTTAACGAGGGCACAATCTCGCAAGCTTGGAGATGTGGTGGATTTGGCTAGTTCCATTTTTGAGAATGTTGAAGTAGAAGACAATGCACCGAGTATTCCTTCTGCAAGTCCGACAGTTTTTACTCCTGTAAAAACTAAGGAAGGGGACTGCGAAATCGCACCCCAATTACATGACATTCTTTTGTCTGTCACCCCTGAGAAGGTGATTGAATGTCAAAAAGGAGACACCAGTCTTCGTAAGTGTTTTGCTTCGGTAATTTCCATTGAGGAAGCTAAAACTAGAGAGACTGCCTACTTTATGGAAGCAGGAGTTTTGATGCGTAAATGGGCAGCTCATGACACCGTTAATGACTGGAGTGAAGTGTGTCAAGTGGTTGTTCCTACACCGTTCCGACAGCAGGTGCTGTCACTCGCCCATGACCAGGCGTGGTCTGGACATTTGGGGATCACAAAGACTTATAACCGGGTCCTTCGTCATTTTTTCTGGCCAGGTTTGAAGTCTGACGTGGTCCAATTTTGTAAAACATGTCACGTATGTCAACTCACTGGGAGAGCGAATCAAACAGTTCCTACAGCACCGCTCTACCCGATTCCTGTGGTGGGGGAACCGTTTGAAAGAGTGATAGTTGATTGTGTAGGTCCGTTGCCAAAAACGAGGTCAGATAACCAGTTCCTATTAACAATAATGTGCAGTGCTACTCGATACCCAGAGGCTATTCCTCTCCGTACTATTACGGCTAAGACTGTGGTGAAGGCACTGGTGAAGTTCTTCTCTACGTTTGGACTCCCTAAAGTAATCCAAACTGATCAGGGATCCAACTTCATGTCCAAAATGTTTTCAAATGTGTTAAAGACATTGTGTATTTCCCATCAGGTCTCAAGTCCGTATCATCCAGAGAGTCAAGGGGCTCTCGAACGCTGGCATCAGACGCTGAAGGCAATGCTACGCAAGTATTGTATGGATACCAGTACCGATTGGGATGAGGGGGTGCCCTTTGTCCTATTTGCTATTAGGGAAACGATACAAGAGTCCTTAGGGTTCAGCCCTGCTGACCTTGTGTTTGGACACACCCCACGGGGTCCGCTGAAAGTTTTGAAGGAGCATATCTTATCTCCTACACCCAGTAGCGCCCCTAAAAATGTGTTGGATTATGTCAGTAAGATGCGGGAGAGACTGCAAGCCGCATGTGCGTTGGCCCAAAAGTCTCTTTCCTCTTCGCAAAAACGCATGAAGGTGCATTATGACAAAAAGGCTGTTGGCCGTTCTTTTGCACCAGGGGATCAAGTTTTAGTTTTGTTGCCAATTCCTGGCTCATCACTGTCAGCACGTTTTTCTGGACCATATCTGGTGGAAAAAAAACTCAGTGACACCAATTATGTGATAAAGACTCCAGATCGAAGGCGTTCTTCCCGTGTGTGTCATGTTAACATGCTAAAAGAATATTATGTACGTGACTCTCCAGACAGCTCCTTAAGTAAGCCGGTCCAGCCCGCCGTCTCCAGTGTGGCTGCGGTGGTGCTGAAGCCTGGCTGGGACCTAGAGGAGGATAAGGAGGATGGGTTGGAGTTACGCCATACGTTACAGCAGTGTGAACGCCTATGTAATTCAGAGATGCTGAAGAAGTTACCCTCTCAAATGGAACATTTGGATAGCGATCAAACTAAGGACCTTATCCTATTGATAAACAGTTTTCTCAGTGTGTTTCAGGACGTTCCAAGTCGCACGTCCATCTTGGAACATGACGTGGATGTGGGCAACGCTGCTCCTATACGTCAGCATCCGTACCGGGTTAATGCAAAGAAAAGGGAGGTAATGAAAAGTGAGGTAGCTTATTTATTACATAATGACATGGCAAAACCCAGTAACAGCTCCTGGAGTTCCCCATGTATTCTTGTTCCTAAGCCTGACGGTACGTCCCGCTTATGCACGGACTATCGTCGAGTAAATGCAGTTACAAAGTCTGATTCTTTTCCTCTACCTCGATTAGATGACTGCATTGATAGAATTGGCTCTGCTGCTTACGTTAGTAAGTTAGATTTGTTAAAAGGTTATTGGCAGGTGCCTCTGACCTCTAGAGCTTCTGACATATCGGCTTTTGTTACGCCTGATAACTTTGTACAATACACTGTGATGCCCTTTGGCATGTGTAATGCACCTGCTACTTTTCAGCGTCTAGTTAACATTGTGTTTGCAGATGTGCCAAATTGTACTGCATACCTTGATGATGTGGTGATACATTCGTCTACTTGGTCTGATCATCTCTCCACTTTGAAAAGTGTGTTTCAGCGGTTGGAGAATGCTTCTTTAACCCTCAATTTGGCCAAGTGTGAGTTTGGGAAGGCTACGGTGACTTACTTAGGGAAACAAGTGGGACGAGGTCAAGTGCGCCCAGTATCTGGCAAGGTGGAGGCAATTGTTGCTTTTCCTGCTCCCACGACTCGACGCCAGTTGCGCAGATTCCTAGGGATGGTAGGGTACTATCGTACATTCTGTAAGAATTTCTCGACGGTAGTAGCTCCCCTTTCATCTCTGCTTAGTCCCAAGGTACCATTTAGGTGGTCCAAGGACTGTAACCATGCTTTTGAGTCCGCTAAAGCGCTACTTTGTAGTGCCCCAGTGCTTGCCGCCCCCAACTTTGACAAACCTTTTAAGTTGGAGGTTGACGCTAGTATAGTGGGGGTGGGTGCGGTTCTCTTACAGGAAGATGAAGACGGAGTGGATCGGCCCGTCAGTTTCTTTTCCCGTAAGTTCAACTCGTGTCAGTCAAGGTACTCCACAATTGAACAAGAGACGCTAGCTTTATTGCTAGCCTTACAGTTCTTTGAAGTATATGTGGGATCCAGTGCCTTGCCTGTAATGGTCTTCACGGACCATAATCCTTTAGTGTTCTTAAAGCAAATGTACAATCAGAACCGCCGCCTTATGCGGTGGGCTCTGATTGTACAAGGATATAATGTACAGATAGCCTATATGAAGGGCTCAGCGAATGTGGTTGCTGACGCTCTATCACGGGTTTACTAACTGGGGAAGCGTTGGTTTTTGTTATTACAAACTGTATGTTTGCAATTTTTGTGGTGGGCGTGTTACGTTCCCCAGTTTCTGTGTTCTGTTTTGTATTTGAGTGTGTGTTTCAGGAGATGGCGTCCTGAAGTACTCCCCAACCAGCTGATTGGTCAACCCCAGGCTAATTGGTGATTGGAGCTGACCCCGCCCCCTCGTCAAGAAGCAGCTGACTCTAATCACCATTGCCACCTGAAGATAAAAGCCAGTGTTCTGCCAAGAGAGAGAAGATTGAGATTGAGAGGAGAGAGAGGAGATGAGATAAGGAGTAGAGATTTGGAGATTGAGAGAAATTAGATTGTGATATAGTGTTGGTTGTGTATCAGAAAGTGTGGTATGTACTGTTGTTGTTGGTAGCAGTTTTGCTATGTCCTGTGTTCGTGAGTGTTTGTGAAATCATTAATAATTACTCTGTTTCGTTTGTTCCCAGGGGGGGGAAGGAGAAGGCACTTTGGGAGTGCTTAGGCAAGAGGCCCGAGGGCATACATATACCCGTAGTATATTTACTGTCTAGGCACACTAGGTAAGACCTGGGCGGACCACCCCCTGTATTTTGGTTAGGGCACCAGACGGTGCTAAGTTAGGTAAGTTAAGTGGGTAGGCAGGTTAGATAGGAGAGGGGGAACTTTGATATTTACTTTCTTTGCTTTGGTTCCGTCCAGCCCCTTTTCCCCATATTACCGTGTAAGAAAATAAATCCAAGTAAACGGTAAAATCTGCTTTTGTGTCATCCTTGCTCGCACCTACAGTCCATACCTCTTGCACTTCAGAGAGTTGAGTTATAGCAGGGAGTTGCGTTCCCTCTTCTCAGAGGCGTGCGTAACAGGAAGGTAGGCTCTACAGGGAAGGTAGGCTCTACAGGGAAGGTAGGCTCTACAGGGAAGGTAGGCTCTACAGGGAAGGTAGGCTCTACATGGAAGGTAGGCTCTACATGGAAGGTAGGCTCTACATGGAAGGTAGGCTCTACATGGAAGGTAGGCTCTACAGGGAAGGTAGGCTCTACAGGGAAGGTAGGCTCTACAGGGAAGGTAGGCTCTACAGGGAAGGTAGGCTCTACAGGGAAGGTAGGCTCTACAGGGAAGGTAGGGCCTACAGGGAAGGTAGGCCTATCAACTGTACATTATTCTCCTTGCTCGCAAAAAGGCAGGTGCGATTAGAACTCTGATCAAGAATATAAGCACTCTGAGCTTTGATCAATGTTGGCAAAGCAATAAGAGGGTAAACGCTATTTCACAAATAAAAAGTTGTGTACATGACAGTGGTGTGTATTCATGGATGCCGAGAGATGCCAGGCGTCACAAATTGAGAAATTGAGCTCAGGTGCATCCTGTTTCCATTGATCATCATTGAGATGTTTCTACAACTTGATTGGAGTCCGCCTGTGGTGAATTCAATTGATTGGACATGATTTGGAAAAGGCACACAACTGTCTATATAAAGGTCCCACAGTTGACAGTGCATTTCAGAGCAAAAACCAAGCCATGAGGTTGAAGGAATTGTTTGTAGAGCTCAGAGACAGGATTGTGTCGAGGCACAGATCTGGGGAAATGTTCCAAAAAATGTCTGCAGCATTGAAAGGTCTTTAAGAACACAGTGACCTCCATTAATTTTTGCTATTATTATTATAATGTATTTTTTTTACCCCGTTTTCTCCCCAATTTCTTGGTGTCCAATTGGTAGTTACAGTCTTGTCTCATCGCTGCAACTCCCGCACGGACTCGGGAGAGGCGAAGGTCGAGAGCCATGTGTCTTCCGAAACACGACCCTGCCAAGCCGCACTGCGTCGTGACACACTGCTCGCTTAACCAGGAAGCCAGCCTCACCAATGTGCTACACAGCCTGGGATTAAAATGCGAGTCTGTAGTGACGCCTCTAGCACTACGATGCAGTGCCTTAGACTGCTGCGCCACTCGGGAGGCCCCGGCCTCGATCATTCATAAATGGAAAAAGTTTGGAACCACCAACACTCTTCCTAGAGCTGGCCGCCTGGCCAAACTGAGCAATCGGGGGAGAAGGGCCTTGGTCTGGGAGGTGATCCAGAACCCGATGGTTAATCTGAAAGAGCTCCAGAGTTCCTCTGTTGAGATAGGAGAAACTTCCAGAAGACAACCATCTCTGCAGCATTCCACCAATCAGGCCATTCACAGGTTAATTTGCATAATTTACTGGAATTAAATTGGCGTGTGTGTATTATGTATCACACAAGCACAGCCAGTGGTATAAATTACTTAAGTAAAAATACTTTCAAGTACTACTTAGCATAACAGTATAGCTTCCGTCCCTCTCCTCGCCCCGAACCAGGGACCCTCTGCACACATCAACAAATGCCTCCCACGAAGCATCGTTACTCATCGCTCCCCAAAAGCCGCAGAGCAAGGGGAACAACTACTTCAAGGTCTCAGAGCGAGTGACGTCACTGATTGAAAGCTAGTTAGCGCACACCGCTAACTAGCTAGCCATTTCACACCGGTTTCATTAGCAAGACAGGAAAATGGTCCAATTCAACAGTCCAACACACTTATCAAGAGAACATCCCTGGTCATCCCTACTGCCTCTGATCTGACGGACTCACTAAACACAAATGCTTAGTTTGTAAATTGTCTGAGTGTTGGAGTGTTCCCCTGGCTATCCGTAAATAAAGAAAACAAGACAATGGTGCCGTCTGGTTTGTTTAATATCTTTGTTTAATATAAGGAATTTGAAATGATTTATACTTTTTACACTTAAGTATGTTTTTAGCAATTACATTTACTTTTGATACTTAAGTATATTTAAAATCAAATACTTTTAGACTTTTACTCGAGTAGTATTTTACTGTGTAACTTTCACTTTTACTTGAGTCATTTTCTATTAAGGTATCTTTACTTTTACTCAGGTATGAAAATTGGGTACTTTTTCCACCAATGCATACACAAAAATAAGTAGAAAATCATGCTGTCTGGTTTGCCTAACAAGGGATTTGAAATTATTCATACTTTTACTTTTGATACTTAATGTTTTGTACACTCAGTGTATATTTATCAACACCAGGTGAATCCAGGTGAAAGCTATGGTCCCTTATTCATGTAATTTATTAAATCCACTTCAATCAGTGTAGATGACAGCAAGGAGACAGGTTAAAGAAGGATTTTTAAGTCTTGAGACAACTGAGACATCGATTGTCTATGTATGCCATTCAGAGGTTGAATGGGCAAGACAAAAGATGTAAGTGCCTTTGAATGGGATATGGTAGTAGGTGCCAGGCGCGTCAGTTTATGTCAAGAACTGCAACACTGCTGGGTTTTTCACACTCAACAGTTTCCTGTGTGTATCAAGGACATCCAGAAAACTTGACACAACTGTTGGAATCATTGGGAGAATGCTTCCGACACCTTGTAGAGTCCATGCACCGACAAATTGGGTCTGTTCTGAGGGAAAATGGGTGGGGGGTGGGGGGGGGTGCAACCAATGTTCCCTAAAATGTTTCTGTCACTGAGCAAATTTCAGGTCTGCTGAGTGCAAACTTGATCGTTTGAATTCGTTTAAAAACTTGAATTCTGAGCAACTTCCAGCGCACGTTTACGGTGAACACTGAGTCTGTACCCGCTTTACGTTATAGTTATAACAGCGGCCAAGTAGGCTTCTGTGGCTACTTGATCATAATGTAGGCCTACCAAAGTGGCCTACCATCAAAACCTATGGAGAAAATGCCTCCCATAACATTTTAACATTGAAATAGCTGTATACGATAGCCTATAATAGCAGCCAATGTGTGGTGTTCGATGTAGGCGGACATTCCGTGGAGACTTTTGAAAAAAATGTTGCAGGGCTTGACATGAACCTGTTGATCTACTTGTTCTTCAGACAAGGAGGTGACTGAAAATGTTGTTGTGTTGTTTGATGCAAGAAAACCACTTTTACAAAATAAAAAATGCAGTATTATTCTCATATCATTATTTCAGAGAATCAGACAAATTATCCTGCCCTCTACCTATTGGCTACTTAGCTTATTCAAGCCTGTCTCAAAATACAACACTGCCCCTTTAAGAAAAAAATAAAAGCTCCTTACCTGATTCGCTTTTCAAATATATCTAGAAAAATATACACGTTTTTGTGCTCTTGATGGAAGCAATCATTCCCCTATTGCTGACTACAAATGATCTATAACTAACAAAGCCCTCGCCTTCCATTTTGCATAACTCTATCCTCCTGATTCCTGCTTACAAGCAGAAATTAAAGCAGGAAGCACCAGTGACTCGGTCTATAAAAAAGTGGTCAGATGAAGCAGATGCTGAACTACAGGACTGTTTTGCTATCACAGACTGGAATATGTTCCGGGATTCTTCCGATGGCATTGAGGAGTACACCACATCAGTCACTGGCTTTATCAATAAGTACATCGAGGACTTTGTTGAATGTAATCCTACGCAACATTAACAAATTCAAAACAGTACTGTAGCAATGAGGTTTGTGCAGAAAGCTACAGGCCCAATACATTATCATTGCATATTGGCTTTGCTTGAATTCACGCAATTTAAAAAAATTATATTTAAACATTATAGGTTGGCTATATGATCACACCATACTGGCACGCTTCTCAAACAGCCCGACGTGCCGGGTCTCAAACAGCCCGACGCGCCGGGTCTCAAACAGCCAGACGCGCCGGGTCTCAAACAGCCAGACGCGCCGGGTCTCAAACAGCCCGACGCGCCGGGTCTCAAACAGCCCGACGCGCCGGGTCTCAAACAGCCCGACGCGCCGGGTCTCAAACAGCCCGACGCGCCGGGTCTCAAACATAGGTTGCAATGTTGTTGTTGCACAAACCCTAAATCAACTCTTCCAATATAATATTAGGCCCAGGCTGAAAATCAACTCTTCCAATATAATATTAGGCCCAGGCTGAAAATCAACTCTTCCAATATAATATTAGGCCCAGGCTGAAAATCAACTCTTCCAATATAATATTAGGCCCAGGCTGAAAATCAACTCTTCCAATATAATATTAGGCCCAGGCTGAAAATCAACTCTTCCAATATAATATTAGGCCCAGGCTGAAAATCAACTCTTCCAATATAATATTAGGCCCAGGCTGAAAATCAACTCTTCCAATATTAGGCCCAGGCTGAAAATCAACTTTTCCACATTACGTTTATTTGTGTGTGTGGGGGGGGGGAGAGGAAACTCAAATGAACTTTAAATCACTCTTATTTTTGAATTTCTACATTGCAAAAAAAAGTGACAATTTTTCATGCCACGAGAGGTACCGGATCCGGTCAAATAGGTTCCAGAACGAAACAGTCCAAAACAGCAAGGTGACTGTTCCTGTTAAGCACTGGTTAGGGCGAAGGGGAAGGGGTATGAAGCGAATTGGGTCCTGCTGAGAAAAACTGTTTATAACAGAGTTATTACCTTGAGGCCAGTGAGTGTGTTGAAGTCAGGGAGGGTCACATGGCGATCCTCCATCTTCCTTCGAGTGTTCCTGATGGCGTGGGCGGAGCACATGAGGAAACGGGAGGGTCCTACTGGGAGGGGGGAGGGGAGATTCTGATGCCAAGCCACACCCACCTCCCGAAGCTTATTGAGAAACAGCCGCTGGACGGGCTCTGATTGGAGCACTTAGGACGAGAGGGGAGGGGCCAAAGGAAATGTAATTTCAGTTAGGTCTCTGATCATCCAGATGAGAATGTTCTCCATATTGTAGGACACATATCAAAGCCTTCAGACTTACACACGTGTCTAGGGGTTAATTGGTATTGGGAGATGAAACCCCAGGGTTTAAAGGGTGGTCAATGGACACACACACATGGAACCGGCCAGCCGGGCTAATAGACTGCAATTTCAGTATTTTACTGGGTGACTTACACTTTTACCTGGAGTCATTTTCTATCTTTACTTTTACTCAAGTATGACAATTGGCTACATTTTCCCACCACTGCGCGCACACACACACACACACACACACACACACACACACACACACACACACACACACACACACACACACACACACATACACACGCGCGCGCGCGCGCGCTCTGCTGGACACAGGTGGTCTGAATCATAGATGACATCATTAGTCCGAACTCACAAACAACTTCCTGTTCCTCTCCTTGCTGCTGTTCGGCTTCCTGGGGGAGGTGGAAAGGTGAAAGGTCAGCCTTCAGCAGCTCAGCCAAGGCTGCATGGCACATGGCTGCATTCAGTGTTGAAGGAGCGTCTCTGGATGAGAGGAGAGAGAGTCCTTATGAGTGAACACCATAGAGAATGTTAGATGTCTTTAGTGGCCAAAAAAGGCATGGGCAGCGACATTGAGGGCTTCTACCATTTTAATGTAGTGGTACTTCCAATTTCTTTTGGTTGATCCTCCCTGGTGACCCTGTTGGGAGTCTATGTCCAACCAGGTCATCAGGAGGAATGAAGAAGAAAAAAACGGACTACTTCAAAATGGAGATTGCCTTAATGGCGCTGCCTATGCTGTCACGGACGCTATAATAGTACAGATACAAAGAGGAGTCCTCTATCTCTCTCTAAGGTAAACACTCTCACACACACACACACACACACACACACACACACACACACACACACACACGCCAAAATTAAACAAAGCTAAACAGCACACACACACATCTGTAATTTCTCTGTTCGAGATTAGAGTCCTGCCAGGGCGGAACAGGGGACTGAGACATGCTCAGGGGGAAAACAGGAAGTGGGTAGAACAATAGTGATTCTACAGACAGGAAATTAGGTCATACAAACAGGAAGTGCCTCAGAGTCAGAAGACAGAAGGAAAAGAGGACACACTATCAGAGACCTAACTCTTGTGGCCTGGCCTGGCCTGGCTTGGCACGTTGTCAAGTTATGTCAGCTGTTATGACATATGACATGGTTATGACCGTGTCACAACGTGTTATGACGCTGGGTGTCCAGTAAAGCGTTACCCAGCTGGTTAATTATCCCTGAAGTGTGTTCAGAGGCAGTTGACAGCTCTCCCTGTGGCTGTGTTGCTTTCTCTTCGTAACCATCTATCTGACTACTCTTCGTAACTATCTATCTGACTACTCTTCGTAACCATCTATCTGACTACTCTTCGTAACTATCTATCTGAGTACTCTTCGTAACTATCTATCTGACTACTCTTCGTAACCATCTGACTACTCTTCGTAACCATCTATCTGACTTCTCTTCGTAACCATCTATCTGACTACTCTTCGTAACTATCTATCTGACTACTCTTCGTAACCATCCATCTGACTACTCTTCGTAACTATCTGACTACTCTTCGTAACTATCTATCTGACTACTCTTCGTAACTATCTATCTGACTACTCTTCGTAACCATCTATCTGACTACTCTTCGTAACCATCTATCTGACTACTCTTCGTAACCATCTATCTGACTACTCTTCGTAACCATCTATCTGACTACTCTTCGTAACCATCTATCTGACTACTCTTCGTAACTATCTATCTGACTACTCTTCGTAACTATCCATCTGACTACTCTTCGTAACCATCTATCTGCATAATCTCTCATTTCCTTTCTCCCTCTCCTTGTTCTCCCTTTTCTCTTTCTCCATCCCCCTCTCTCTCTGTGATAGGCAGCCCTGTAACTCAGCCCTCTACTCACGCAGGGTATAATGAACAGGACAGGACACAGATATATGAGGATCAGCTTGCTGCTGCACAACAGGAATGTAAACAATGCGGTCTGCAAGCTGCAGCATCAACACCACCGGGGTCATGTTCATTAAAGAAAACCGGAACAAAACACTTTTCAACGGAAAATGAAAACAAGTGATTCTTATTGGACCAGGTAGTCATATACCTAGACAGATACACACACACAAACAAAACACAGTGTTGAGCAAGCATTGGCCCAGGTCCATGTTGTCTCCCGTCAGCTTGTCCACACACACACACACACACACACACACACACACACACACACACACACACACACACACACACACACACACACACACACACACACACACACACACACACACACACACACACACACACACACACACACACACACCTGGTGTTGAGTAGGCGTAAGCCCAGATCCAGGCTCTCTCCTCTTAGTTCGTCCAGGCTGACCTTCCTGCTGAGGGGGTTGAGAGGCAGGGGGTCTTCAGAACCCAGCGGAGCAGGGAACTCCTCTAGGAACCTCCTCAGGAACCCCCGCACCACCTCCTCCTCCATGACACCACCCATACCTGAACTTGGAACACACACACACACAGCATACCATTCAGGGGTTGGAACCGGTTCAGGGAACGGAACCGGAAGGGAAAAAAATGAAATTTTTTGAGGATTTGAAACAGAACCGGTAACGAAAGTGATCTCTACTGTTCTTGAAACGGCAGCATTTCTGCCTTCTTGAACAGGGCGATTAGCTCAGATACACATGAAGGCATGAAATGACCGCGCAAATTAATAGACCATCTCTCAAAGATGCACAATAAACAATATATAATTCAAAATGGGTGAATCTTTCTTTTATCTCAAGGTAATTTGAAAAATTAGCTCACTACATCCAAACTACTTTGTGAGACATTACCATATCTAAATCTGAAATGTCAGACTACAAATTGTAAGAACAGATCCCTCTGGAGTCAGATGTTAAGAGAGTGTGTAATTTAGCCTTTTAAACAAATAAACATATTTTAAATTAAGAATTAGGCAGGTCTGATAGTGAAAAAGAAAATGATTGCCTACTTCACACATATTTTCCTTTCCTTTTAGCAAACAAGTAGTGTGTAGTTCCAGTAGTTAGCTACACGATAAAACAGTAGTTAGCTACATCGCTACATGGTAAAACAGTAGTGTGTAGTTCCAGTAGTTAGCTACACCGCTACACAGTAAAACAGTAGTGTGTAGTTCCAGTAGTTAGCTACACCGCTACATGGTAAAACAGTAGTGTGTAGTACTAGTAGTTAGCTACACCGCTACATGGTAAAACAGTAGTGTGTAGTTCCAGTAGTTAGCTACACCGCTACATGGTAAAACAGTAGTGTGTAGTTCCAGTAGTTAGCTACACCGCAACACGGTAAAACAGTAGTGTGTAGTTAGCTAAGTTACACCTCTACATGGCAAAATGAGGTAAATAACTACTGGAAACACAAGATTTGAATTTAGCTCAACTACCTCCAAGCTACTGCAAAATGTAGTTCAATTACTAGTTGAACAATATGTGGGGGTCGAACCGGACACATTTGTGGCCTGCTGGAGGTCATTTTGCAGGGCTCTGGCAGTGCTACTCCTTGCACAAAGGCGGAGGTAGCGGTCCTGCTGCTGGGTTGTTGCCCTCCTACGGCCTCCTCCACGTCTCCTGATGTACTGGCCTGTCTCCTGGT
Source organism: Salvelinus fontinalis (assembly GCF_029448725.1). NCBI lineage: Eukaryota > Metazoa > Chordata > Actinopteri > Salmoniformes > Salmonidae > Salvelinus > Salvelinus fontinalis. The sequence continues at coordinate 1,567,988 of NC_074668.1, read as the reverse complement.
AGCGCCTCCATGCTCTGGACACTACGCTGACAGACACAGCAAACCTTCTTGCCACAGCTCGTATTGATGTGCCATCCTGGATGAGCTGCACTACCTGAGCCACTTGTGTGGGTTGTAGACTCCGCCTCATGCTACCACTAGAGTGAAAGCACCGCCAGCATTCAAAAGTGACCAAAACATCAGCCAGGAGGCATAGGAACTGAGAAGTGGTCTGTGGTCACCACCTGCAGAATCCCTCCTTTATTGGGGGTGTCTTGCTAATTGCCTATAATTTCCACCTTTTGTCTATTCCATTTGCACAACAGCATGTGAAATTTATTGTCAATCAGTGTTGCTTCCTAAGTGGACAGTTTGATTTCACAGAAGTATGATTGACTTGGAGTTACATTGTGTTGTTTAAGTGTTCCCTTTATTTTTTTGAGCAGTGTATATAACACATTGAATATCCCTTTGAACATTGTGGATATTAATGACACTTGGATGGTGTAACAATAAACCCAGTCACTACAAAGATACAGTCGTCCTTCCTAACTTAGTTGCCGGAAAGGAAGGAAACCGCTCAGGGATTTTACTTAAGGACTATGTTGACTTTGTTGTTAGAATTTTTCTTCTACTTTGACAGAGTATTTTGTGTAAGTTTGTGTAAATTTGCAAAATTTCATTTTAATCCCACTTTGTAACACAGTGTGGAAAAAGTAATGGGGTGTGAATACTTCTGAAGGCACTGTAACCTTTTGCATTTTGAAAATTATTTCTTATTGATTTGAAATCAAAATGTGTAAATTTGGCTTTTTCAGCAACACCCGTTGCTGACAGGTGTATAAAAATGAGCACACCGCCATGCAATCTCCATAGACAAACATTGGCAGTGGAATGACCTTACTGAAGAGCTCAGTGACTTTCATCGTGGCACCGTCATAGGATGCCACCTTTCCAACAAGTCAGTTCGTCAAATTTCTGCCCTGGTAGAGCTGGCCCGGGCCAACTGTAAGTGCTGTTATTGTGAAGTGGAAACGTCTAGGAACAAGAAAGGCTCAGCCGCAAAGTGGTAGGCCACACAAGCTCACAGAACGGTACCGCCGGGTGCTGAAGCACATAAAAATTGTCTTTCCCCGGTTGCAACACTCACTACCTAGTTCCAAATTGCAGATGGAAGCAGCGTCAGCACAATAACTGTTCGTCAGGAGCTTCATGAAATGGGTTTCCCTGGCCGAGCTGCCGCACACAAGCCTAAGTTCATCATGCCCAATGCCAAGCGTCGGCTGGAGTGTTGTAAAACTTGCCTCCATTGGACTCTGGAGCAGTGGAAACGCGTTTCACCATCTGGCAGTCCGAAGCCCGAATCTGGTTTTGGCGAAATGCATAGTGCCCAAAAGCATAGTGCCAACTGTAAAGTTTGGTGGAGGAGGAATAATTGTCTCGTGGCTGTTTTTCATGGTTCGGGCCCCTTACTTCCAGTGAAGGGAAATCTTAACGCTACAGCATACTATGTCATTCTAGACGATTCTGTGCTTCCAACTTTTTAGGGAAGGCCCTTTCCTGTTTCAACATGACAATGCCCCTGTGCACAAAGCGAGGTCCATACAGAAATGGTTTGTCAAGATCGGTATGGAAGAACTTGACTGGCCGACACAGAGCCCTGACCTCAACCCCATCGAACACCTTTGGGATGAATTGGAACGCTGACTGCAAGCCAGGCCTAATCACCCAACATCAGTGTCCGACAACAATAATGCTCATGGCTGAATGAAAGCAAGTCCCCGCAGCAATGTTCCAACATCTAGCAGAAAGCCTTCCAAGAAGAGTGGAGGCTGTTATAGCAGCAAAGGGGAGACCAACTCCATATTAATGCCTATGCTTTTAGAATGAGATGTTCGACAAGCAGGTGTCCACATACTTTTGGTCATGTCATGAGTCTACTCTCTGTTTATCATATATGCACAGTCGCTTTAACTATACATTCATGTACATACTACCTCAATTGGCCCGACCAACCAGTGCCTCCGCACATTGGCTATCTGCATTGTGTCCCACCCACCACCCCCTCTTTTACGCTACTGCTACTCCATGTTCATCATATATGCAGTCACTTTAACCATATCTACATGTACATACTACCTCAATCAGCCCGACTAACCGGTGGCTGTATGTAGCCCCGCTACTATTATTTTTCACTGTCTTTTTACTGTTGTTTTTATTTCTTTACTTACCTATTGTTCACCTAATACCATTTTTTGCACTGTTGGTTAGAGCCTGTAAGTAAGCATTTCACTGTAAGCTCTACTACACCTGTTGTATTCGGTGCATGTGACAAATAAACTTTGATTTTATGTAGTGTAGCTTTAGCAAGGGGCTAGTGGTCACCTGTGTGTGTGTGTGTGTGTGTGTGTGTGTGTGTGTGTGTGTGTGTGTGTGTGTGTGTATCTTAGGATCAGAAATAGAGGAAATGTTGTGCACATGTGAATGAATGTTTAATAATACAATAATTTAACACAACATGACGAATAAAATCACTGTTGAGACGTGCGTGTATTTGACACAATGTTTCTGTTGCTGTTAGGCCATTCAATGTCTACATTACTAGTTGCAAAACATATTTGCTATATATTATACCGTCAGAGATGCAGTATTGAGTCTCCATAAACAACACGATTGATTTTATTTCCTGTTTTGAAAAAAAAAAGCGCAAACTACTTTCAAGCTACTGTACGACACGATAACATTTCTTACCTTGGCCTATCTTCTTCAGGGCACTCCCTTTACTAGCTCGCTACGGGACTGAGCTAGACAACTACACGCCCTTTCAAGACTGACACAAAAATAGTTTTAAGCCATGGAAGTCCAGAAGAAGCGTGGCGACGTGAAAACGAACCACTTTGTTCGAAGACAGCTATTACACTTAATTTGCGCATATCACTGAGTTGTAGATCATGGGCTTGCTCGTAGTGGGCGCAAGCACATTTTGAGACTATGTTCATAGATCTGTGTTTGGCTGCGTAGACACTACGGGAATTTGACGTTCCTGAACACCAGACTCCGACTTGCCGAGCGCACGACAGACCATGGGAGAATCTCAAGTGTATACTCCATGCGTCCTCGCTCTTCGCCTGCTCAAAAACCATTGGAGGAGAAGGTCAGAGGGGCGGGACCTCTGGCCTCCTTAATCCAATGGGTTTTCAGCAGGAGAGAGAGGACACGAGGACGACACATTTGAGATTGTCCCATGGTCTGTCATGCGCTCGGCAAGTCGAGTCCAGTGTTCAGGAACATCAAATTCCCGTAGTATCTACGCAGCCAAACACAGATCTACGAACATATTAGAGAGTCTCAAAATAGGCAAAACTGAACCGTTTATAGCGTATATAAAATACGAGCCTTGGAAGCACAAGCTGAACGAAACAGATGTTTTAGAAGGCTGGCCAGACGAGACTAATGAAAGCCTATTCAGTCAGAGGTATTCAGAAAGATTTGCACTTCAGCAAATGTGACACTCCCTCACAGGACACTAACATTAGCTACGTTCCCATTAACTTGTCCTGTGATTTTTTTGTCGACATTTAGAATGTTCGGCATATACAATAGATGGGACAATATGTATCCTGCTGCGTTTCCATTGAACTGTCGTGTCGATAAAAACACCTGTACGGTAATGACCTCACACAAAAAAAAATTTTTTTCCGCTGAAACACAGTGTTGAATAAAATGAAGTTGATGTGTTTCCATGATCCATGTAGGCATACTGCGCACGAATACATTTGCGACAGCCTGTATGTATACCAGGGTTCCCCAACTGGCGGCCCCCGGGCCGAACTTGGCCTACACATGGTTTTATTTGGCCCCCAAGTTTTAATGAGCATTTAAAAAAAAAAAAAAATAATTTTCATTGTTTGACATAAAATACTGTATAATTTGGATTTAAATCAAAAAGTCCTATATCAAGCTGTTTGTTACAGGGAGAATAATAAATTCCACAGCTGGCAATTTCAAAATTAATGTAAGTGATAGAACAATGATTGAAAGTGAAATATCTGGGTTTGAGGATAGATTCTGAATACATTTTTGGAAAGCTAATTATTGATTATATTAAATAAACAATTAACTATAAGCTTGGGTTACTATACAGATCTAAGAGTGTTGGGCCAGTAACTGAAATGTCCTGTCCCATTACGCACGCTGCCGTGTCCCATTACGCACGCTGCCGTGTCCCATTACGCACGCCGCCGCGTCCCATTACGCACGCCGCCCTGTACCATGCCGCCGTGTCCCATTACGCATGCTGCCGTGTCCCATTACGCATGCTGCCGTGTCCCATTACACACGTCACAGTGATTTTTTGGGCGACATTGCTTTTGTCTAATTAACTGGGTCAATGGAAATCTGCCTACTGATGTAGATGTAGATGACATAGATCAGTGTTTCTCTCCCCAGGTGCACTCTGCTAAGACAGCTACAATAACAAAGACTCAGAAAACAAAACGACCACTCTCTGTTTACACAAAAAAAAAGGCATTTACTTCCACATGATGGCATCATTTATTATAGATGCCATAACATCACATATTAACCCAGCTTCACATAAGGACCCTGATCTACTGCTACACAAAGTACGCTGCCAAGGCAGCCATCTTGTCTTTAGGTTTCTTTTCCCTGCGCCCTCTGCCCCTGCCCCGCCCCCCTCGCCGTGCACCCCCGCCGCGGGTCATGGAGGGGTGTCTCATGGTGGCGTGTTTGAGTTCAACCAGGTCCTGGAAGACTGGGTCGCAGAACACACAGCCGCTGTGCTGCGTCTCTCCGTCTGGGAGAGGGGAGCGCGTCTTGTTGAAGTCCACCGCTACCAGGGACGCTTCACATGCCTCACAGCTCTCCTGGGCTACCTAGGAGACGAGAGGTGGGGATGGGAAGGGGGGGGGGGGGAAGAGGGGGAGGAAGGGAGTGAACACAGCCAGAGGGAAGAAAGAGTGAGAGAGAGAAAAGAGAGATAACTGTTATAAGGGGCGGCAGGTAGCCTATTGGTTAGAGCGTTGGGCCAGTAACAGAAAGGTTGCTGGATCGAATCCCCGAGCTGACAAGGTAAAAATCTGTCGTCCTGCCACTAAAAAAGGCAGTTAACCCACTGTTCCTAGGCCGTCATTGTAAATAAGAATGTTCTTAACTGACTTGCCTAGTTAAATAAAAGTATAAATAAATAATGGAATATAAATAAAATAAACACTGTGAAAAATGCAAATTAGGTTTATGAGAATTATCAATGAAAAAACTAAAAGTCCTCTTCCTGCCTACCTGCACCCTGTGTGCGTGTTCAAAGAAGTGCACCATCACGTTGCACCTGTTGCAGGCCATCTTCCACTTGGGGCCAGAGGTAGGGTCCAAAACCAGCACCCCACCCTCACACTCCACACACTGACCAATACCCAGGGAGTTGAGACTGTGCTGGCAGGACGGGTGGGTGCACTCATTACATCCCATACCTGGGAGGGAGGGAGGTGGTGAGGGAGGGGGAGAGAAAAACAATGAGGAAAAGTTGGAACATCAGTTTACTTCCTGAATTGAAATTGACCCCAAACCCTATAACGACCACACAATCCCCTCACCTTTCTTCATGTCCCTGAAGGGGGGGTTGCTGAAGCAGTAGGGACAAAGGGGGTAGCTCTTTCCCCTGGATCCAGAGGTCCACAGCACCAGCTCAAACTCATCCAGCGGGCAGCGCAGCTCCTTGTACAGCTTGATGGCACCGTTCTGAGGCAGGCTGTACGTCTCATCACACCCAGCACAGTGCAGCCGGCTGGGCTTGGCCTGGGAGAAACAATCAATCGTTAGCGTGCAGGATGGGCAGAGTTTGCACTTCTGGGACAATTGGTTCCACTGTACCGTGCAAGTTATATCAAACGCTCCTAAAGTAGACATACCAGGAAACTGACAACACACACGAATGCTTCAACATTGATGCTCCATTCAGAGGGTGAACGGGCAAGACAACATATTTAAGTGTCTTAGAACAGGGTATGGTAGTAGGTGCCAGGCACACTGGTTTGTGTCAAGAACTGCAACGCTTCTGAGTTTTTCACGATCCAACAGTTCCCCATGCGTATCAAGAACTGTCCTCCAGCCCAAAGCACATCCAGCCAACTTGACACATCTGTGGGAAGCACTGGAGTCAACACAGGCCTGTGGAACGCTTTCGACAACTTTTAGAGTCCCAGACGAGCCTGTTCTGAGGGGAAAGGGGAGGGGCTTTCGACATCTTTTAGAGTTCATGCCCAGACGAGCCTGTTCTGAGGGGAAAGGGGAGGGGCTTTCGACATCTTTTAGAGTCCATGCCCAGACGAGCCTGTTCTGAGGGGAAAGGGGAGGGGCTTTCAACATCTTTTAGAGTCCATGCCCAGACGAGCCTGTTCTGAGGGGAAAGGGGAGGGGCTTTCGACATCTTTTAGAGTCCATGCCCAGACGAGCCTGTTCTGAGGGGAAAGGGGAGGGGCTTTCGACAACTTTTAGAGTCCATGCCCAGACGAGCCTGTTCTGAGGGGAAAGGGGAGGGGCTTTCGACAACTTTTAGAGTCCATGCCCAGACAAGCCTGTTCTGAGGGGGAAAGGGGAGGGGCTTTCGACATCTTTTAGAGTCCATGCCCAGACGAGCCTGTTCTGAGGGGAAAGGGGAGGGGCTTTCGACATCTTTTAGAGTCCATGCCCAGACGAGCCTGTTCTGAGGGGAAAGGGCAGGGGGTCAATACTCAATATTAGGAAGGCCTTCTTAAATGTTTTGTTCACTCAGTGTGTATATAATGTCTTCTCTCCTGGATGACATCATTTGGAAGACTTGTGGAACTCAATGAAATGCAAAACAAAAAGCATCTAACACAAGGACACACACACACAGCGACAAAATGGCCACAAGGACTATTTGCATTGACACCCCCCCCCCTTCCTTTTGTACACTGCTGCTACTCGCTGTTAATTATCTATGCATAGTCACTTCACCCCCAACTACATGTACAAATTACCTCAACTAACCTTTACCCCCACACACTGACTCGGTACCGGTACCCCCTGTATATAGCCTCCACACTGACTCGGTACCGGTGCCCCCTGTATATAGCCGTGTTATTGTTATTCTTATTGTGTTACTTTTTATTATTACTTTTTATTTTAGTCTACTTGGTAAATAACTCTTCTTGAACTGCACTGTTGGTTAACGACTTGTAAGCAAGCATTTCACAGTAAAGTCTACACTTGTATTCGGCGCATGTGAAAAATAAAGTTTGATTTAATTTGACTAAAGTGCGAGTGTGTAAAGCTGTCACCAAGGCAAAAGGGTGGCTACTTTCAAGAATCTTGAATATAAAATATATTTTGATTAACACTTTTTTGGGGGTTACTACATGATTCCATATGTGTTATTTCATAGTTTTGATGTCTTTATTATTCTACAATGTAGAATATTTGAAAAAGTAAAAAAAAAAAAAAAAAAACTGAAATGAGTAGGCGTGTCCAAACTTGTAGTGTATACGTCACAAGTAAAAGTCTTGGGTAAAGAGTTGATAGAAGGTTAAAATCAAGACATGGAAAGTTCTACATCTTCCTTTTCTATAACTTTTATTTGATAAAAGTTTGTTATGACCGAGTACACTATTTAAAAGAACATCTTCGGTGGGGTAATTGGTATTAGCAGAATTACTTTGTTGTTGTTTTGGCCACCATGGTTTATTCTCCCTGTAAGATTTATGGGAAGATTATTCAATTGAATTAGATCTGCTTTCATATTGGTGAGTAATGGGATGAAGTTCTCTCTATATATTTGTCGTCACCTATTTTTTCTAAGTATTATAAATATAAACTGATGTTGGAACAAAAATGGAGGGAAAGTTGAAGCATAACTAACGAAATAACAGTTAACGAAAACGTATGCTTAATCCACTATAAACTAATGTATATAAATAAATAATTATACAAGAGACAAAATTCACAAATTCTAGAGCACCTCGGCAGACAGAGTCCTGTCTTAAGTGTAAAACAATGAATGACTGAATAATCCATGCATTCTGGGAATGTTATGAAGTCCGGAATTTGTGGGCGGAACTAGAAAGTTGGCTGTCATAAAGTATTACATTGTAAACTTACTTTTAAAATCAGTCTGTCTGCATATTTCAAGACATGGCATTTGGGGGTTCAGTGAGATACTCAATGGGCTGGATGATTCTCTTCTCATCACTCATCTTTAAAAAAACTGACTAAAATCGTGGAAATCAATCAATCCGAAAAATCTAATTATTTATTATTGAAATATTGATATAGCATGGGCGACAGAGGAAAAACTAATTGATACAATTTAAGGCCAAGTGCCAAACAACAATACAGGTACTAGGGATGGAGGAGTGAATGCAGGTCTGGGCAAATGAGATGTCATTGTTTACATTTTTTTATTTAACCTTTATTTAACTAGGCAATCAGTTAAAAAAAAATCTTATTTACAATGACGGGATACCGGGGAGCAGTGGGTTATAACTGCCTTGTTTGGCGGCAGAACGACAGACTTTTACCTTGTCAGCTTGGGGATTAGATCCAGCAACCTTTCGGTTACTGTCCCAACCACTCTAACCACTAGGCTACCTGCTGGTTACTGTCCCAACCACTCTAACCACTAGGCTACCTGCTGGTTACTGTCCCAACCACTCTAACCACTAGGCTACCTGCTGGTTACTGTCCCAACCACTCTAACCACTAGGCTACCTGCTGGTTACTGTCCCAACCACTCTAACCACTAGGCTACCTGCTGGTTACTGTCCCAACACTCTAACTACTAGGCTACCTGCTGGTTACTGTCCCAACCACTCTAACCACTAGGCTACCTGCTGGTTACTGTCCCAACGCTCTAACCACTAGGCTACCTGCTGGTTACTGGCCCAACGCTCTAACCACTAGGCTACCTGCTGGTTACTGGCCCAACGCTCTAACCACTAGGCTACCTGCTGGTTACTGGCCCAACACTCTAACCACTAGGCTACCTGCTGGTTACTGGCCCAACGCTCTAACCACTAGGCTACCTGCTGGTTACTGTCCCAACGCTCTAACCACTAGGCTACCTGCTGGTTACTGGCCCAACACTCTAACCACTAGGCTACCTGCTGGTTACTGGTCCAACACTCTAACCACTAGGCTACCTGCTGGTTACTGGTCCAACACTCTAACCACTAGGCTACCTGCTGGTTACTGGCCCAACACTCTAACCACTAGGCTACCTGCTGGTTACTGGCCCAACACTCTAACCACTAGGCTACCTGCTGGTTACTGTCCCAACCACTCTAACCACTAGGCTACCTTCTGCCCCTGAAGTTATATGCTATATATTAAATCCGTTGTCAGCTCCGGTAGGCTAGTTCCAGATCTTCCATTTAAAATTCCACCAGCGCAGCACTGGAGACCAAAATCTAAATTGAAATAATTTTAAAGTTCAGGCTGTGACAAAACAAGATGTGGAAAAAGTCAAGTGGTGTGAATATTTTCTGAAGGCACTGTATATGTGTATATGGTGTTTAAAATCGTCCATACACCGGACAGGTGGAGTGAAATGTGTTGTATTATAGGGTCAGCCAAAGTAGTACGGCAGCCCCTGGAGCAAATTAAAGTTAAGTGCCTTGCTCAAGGGCACATCGACAGATTTTTCACCTTGTCGGTTCAGCACCCGAGTGGCGCAGCGGTCTAAAGACACTGTCTCTCAGTGCTAGAGGTGTCACTACAGACCCCGGTTCGATCCTGGGCTGCATCACTACCGGCCGTGATCGGGAGTCCCATAAGTTGGTGCACAATTGGCCCAGCGTCGTCCGGGTTAGGGGAGGGTTTGGCCGGGTTAGGTCGTCATTGTAAAATAAGAATTTGTTCTTAAGTGACTTGCCTAGTTAAATAAAAGGTCACATTTGTTTTATAATAATCTAACCAGCGACCTTTTGATTGGATACTGGATGTATTACCATCCTCCTTAAGAGGTAATTTCATGGTTCCCTCGTGGCTTCCTTCATCAGTCAAATCAGCCACGTGTCTTTCTGTCTCTCCCTCTGTCCTTCTCTGCTTCTAACCCTCTGTCTGTCTCCCCCGCTCTCCCCAACGTCACTAGACCGGTACACGGCACTCTGGAGTCACGTCGTCCCATAGCAACATGCAGACGTAATCAGACTAGAACATGAGAGGGACTACCTGGTCCAATGAGAAACGCTCCTTCTTAGTTTTCCATTGCAACACGTTTTGTAACAATGTCCCCTAATGAACAGAAAGGACCCTGATGAATAATACATTCCTCTATGACTTCCTCAGTTGAAGTGGCTTCATTCATTTAAAAGCTCCCTTTTCTGGTCCCTTTCCGCCGACCGAAGGCCGCAGCTCGGCCACCAAACCGGTAGAACGGGGGGGGGGGGGGGGGATTAATGCTTGCTGGCCACGTGTCAGAGCGTCTAGTCCCTTCCCGTAGAAGAGAGTGGGATAAGTTGAGCCATCCGTGTTTCTAAGAAACCATATACAAAATGTATAATTTGACCAAATATTTAAGAAGAGGTAATCTTTTCATGGAGTCTGTGAAGGAAGAAACCACATGGAAAAAGTGGTAAGCAAGTTAAGTCCAAAAGAAACTGATTTTCACCAAGTCAAATGAATATATTGTGTTCAAGGTTTCATGATTCTTTGTATCAAAACCAAAGTAGATCGTTGTTTTGTTGTTATACACACATCAGTAGGGGGCTCTATAAGCTTCAATAGCATGAAAGTGAATCATTGTGGCTGTGTGGGTTGAGCCAATCATTGCAAAGGCCGTATCGCTAGGATATAAAGTAACAACAGGGCCTTGCCTACGTTAAGGGTTAAGTGCTTTAAAAAAAAGGAGCAAAGTGTTTGTTAGGTGTCAAAAGATGCTTAAAATTATTAAAAGACAAAAAAAAGTGATTGTGTTGAATTGTGTTTGAGAGATAAAGATTAGACATGGTTTTAAAAAGGTAGTGGTAATATTTCATTCAGTCAAGAAATGTGTAGGCTGCTTAACTTACCCTGTCCCGCAGCTTAACTTACCCCATATCCGGGGTAAGTTGTGACAAGAGGCCACTTTTTGGGGGGAAAAGTAATTTTCAAAATTGTAACGTTTACATGAATTCCGATTATTTCCAGGGATACACAACATCCTGTAATATCTAGAAATAATACTATATGGCCTGTTGACGGAGTGATGCTGAATGTAATTAACGGTACAACTTACGCCACTCTCCCCGACCATCAACGTGTGTGTGTGTGTGTGTGTGTGTGTGTGTGTGTGTGTGTGTGTGTGTGTGTGGCAGTCATCGAATTGTGGCACTTGACTTTTTGTTGTTGAAGGCAGTCAAGAGATTTTGAACTTGACTCCTAAATGAGGCAAGTTTTCACAAAAAATAAAAATAGAATATTCCCTGTTTTGATGGACCATCCTGTCCCCTTACTGGGTAAACCTGTACCTGTTAAGAAATAAGAGTGACACTGTATCAATGGCTAGTTGGCTACTTTCTCAAACGTTCAAATCCCAACGTAGCAGAAGAGTATAACTACAAAGTAATCACTATATAATCCACATTTTGCCAAAGTAAAATAATAGTAAGCATAGCACATTATTATGTAACCAAATTAGTAGTGTCCTAGCATGGATAATAATAATAATTTACAGTAACATACCAGTATACTACTTAGCTGAAGCTTTTAGCCAAAAAGCTAGCGATGCTAACATCCCACTCGTCCAACAAGTTTTTACCACAGACAGACACGTCACAGGGGCTATAAAGCTGAAGCATCCTGTCGTGGAAATTCTACACATGGCACAGTCGAAGTCAACCTTAAATTAATCATTGTATATTAACAGCAAGCTGGAGACGTCACAGTCAAACAGATGCATAAAGTACCGGTCTGAAGGGAGCTCCAACGGGGCAGTCCCGTTAGTTCCCTTATATACTGGTTACAGACACATTACATAGGCATGGTTCATAGGGTTGATTCCGGCTTGTGTCTGGCACCGTCTCCTATCTTAACTTATAGAACATATTCTGGCGTTCTGCCAGGTGGTCCCAAGGAGGGGGTCATGTCACCCTCCCCATATCTTTACCAAGCACAGGCAGGAACCAAGGATTATTTATGACACGAAAGACAAGATGAACATTTTCAAGGCGGTCTCTTCACACGATAGAATGTTTTCTCACCACCAAATATGGTCGTGAGAGGAAGTTCAGTCGCGTGTATTGGGAGAGGATGGAACTAGGTAAAACTGGGCCAAGATCCACATTCTCATTGATTAAACATCTGATCTCAATAAATGTTTCTGTTCCCAAAACTAAAATCTGTAAGGAACACAGTGTGCTAATTTTTATAGAACAAAAATGTGTTGTTTAGAAGGAATGCAAGGTCAAATTGAGTTCACTTCACAGAGGAGGCATTCCCTAATGGATATATGTAAATACATGCTACAATGCGCCAATAGCATCTCGCTATCTCGTACTTGGCATTGCCTACCTCCTTTCCGCGTTCTGCCCACTATGCTTCATTTGCTTCCACTGTAAAACGACAGAGATGAACTATCTTGGGTTAGTTAAAAAAGATCTTTGCTTTTACCATCCCTGACCTAGCCTAGGGCTTTGGGTTAATGAGACACTGGTAACCACTAGACTGGCTTACTGCTGCTCTTTAATTACTTGTTACTTTTATTTCTTATTCGTATTTTTTTAAACTGCATTGTTGGTTAGGGGCTTGTAAGTAAGTAAGTAAGGTCTACACCTGCTGACTGGCAGGATCTCTGACTGACTGGATGGCTGGCAGGATCTCTGACTGACTGGAAGGCTGGCAGGATCTCTGACTGACTGGATGGCTGGCAGGATCTCTGACCGGCTGGCCCTTTGGCCGGCTAGCTCTTTTGCTTGTTCTATCCGGCTGGCAAGTTTGTGATGTTTTTCAATGAGGGGACAAACTCAATAGGGGGAAAACTTTTCCACATTAGTGGAGGGGGGGAGTTGATAGAGAGTGGTAGAGATGAGAGGTAGAGAGAGGGAAAAGAGGGAGAAAGAGAAGAGAGGTAGAGAGATAGAGAGCGGGAAAAGAGGGGGAGAGATGGAGAGAGAGCTAGAGAGAGAGATAGAGAGGTGGAGAGAGAGAAGAGAGGTAGAGAGATGGAGAGATAGAGAAATGGAGAGAGAGACCTACTTTGGTGGCAGGATGTTTATGTTAAAGGGAAGTGTCTCCATGGTTGCACCGTTACAATGCAGAAAACCGCTCGTCTGTAGCAGCCCAAACCGTTCAAAATGAAATACCTATTTTACCAGAGCTAAATGTTTTCTTTCTAACATGGATTTGCAGGTCGCTCTTAAAGGGGTACACACAAAGTAATCATCATGAGTAAGGAACTATGAAAACAGTTCAAATAAACCATTTAAATCTATTAAAAAGGTTTGTCACGAAAATCTTCTTTACAGCGTCCTTTAAATCCTATGTATTATTATGATGTATAATTATTAAAATAGATGATTAGCAGTACAGATCAGATGGTGATTACCAGTATTGATCAGATGGTGATTAGCAGTACAGATCAGATGGTGATTAGCAGTATTGATCAGATGGTGATTAGCAGTATTGATCAGATGGTGATTAGCAGTATTGATCAGATGGTGATTAGCAGTATTGATCAGATGGTGATTAGCAGTATTGATCAGATGGTGAATAGCAGTATAGATCAGATGGTGATTAGCAGTATTGATCAGATGGTGATTAGCAGTATTGATCAGATGGTGATTAGCAGTATTGATCAGATGGTGAATAGCAGTATTGATCAGATGGTGATTACCAGTATAGATCAGATGGTGATTAGCAGTACAGATCAGATGGTGATTACCAGGATAGATCAGATGGTGATTACCAGTATAGATCAGATGGTGATTAGCAGTATTGATCAGATGGTGATTAGCAGTATTGATCAGATGGTGATTAGCAGTATTGATCAGATGGTGATTAGCAGTATTGATCAGATGGTGATTAGCAGTATTGATCAAATGGTGATTAGTAGTATAGATCAGATGAGATGGAGGTTGACTCAGTGACCTTTTGATGTTGTTTTGTAACACTGACCTGAATGTACTTCATGAAGCGATGGCACTTGCCACAGCGAGACAGGGGCTTGCCGGTGGCAGCGATGGGAGAGAACGTCACCTCCATGAGCTCGTCCATACCTACAGGACAGAGACATGGGTAGTTTATGATGTCCATTAGCTACCTTACTATCTATTTACTAAATTACAGTAGAGGACTGACTAAATTACAGTAAAGTATTGACTAAATTACAGTAGAGCATTGACTAAATTACATTAGAGTATTGACTAAATTACAGATTTTGTGATTGAAAAGTGAAGAAAAACAATCACTATTCCCATCCGAGAGCACCTGTGGCTTTCTTGGGATACCTGAAGCGCTCCTGCTAGTTCTGTTTCAAGTGGAACTTCCTGTTGAAGTTTGTGTGAGTGTGTTGTACTCACTAGCGATGGTGTCAAAGAAGTAGTGGAACTTCCTCTTGAAGATGTCCAGCGTGTGTTGCAGAACCTGTTGGTAGTTGGCCTTGCCCTGAGCAATCAGGTTCAGCTGTTTCTCTACTGCACCACGGATGGTAGGCAGCACCAGCTCAGCATCTACACAAACATTGCGGTGTAAATACACACAAATGCATGCAAGGACAAATGGATACACATGGCCAAGAACATAGATGAAAACATGTCCATTCTAACTTGTGCTAATGACAAATGTAGGGTCCACCTGCACGTGTGATGAGTGTTAATGTTAGTACTGACCTGTCTTGTATAATATGTGCACCAGGACGATGCTCTCTCACACACACACACACACACACCTGTCTTGTAATATCCGTGCACCAGAACAATGCCCAGGTTGGTGGGTTTGAGCTTGCGTCCGTTCTCCACCGTCACATAATTCCTCTGAGAGATGTTGTTGATATGAACCGGGATGCTGGCATCAGTACCTGGAGGGAGGGTTGGACACACACAGTATTCCACCATGAACCTATTCCTAGACAGACACCTGCGGTGACATAATATGAATCAAAAACCCACACCCAAACCCACACAGCCTCAACCCCTGCGCACACACACACACACACACACACACACACACACACACACACACACACACACACACACCTATGCCGTGTTTCTCCATCAGTGTGATGAGGTCGGCCTCAGTAAGGTAGTCTGGAGGGCTGGTCTGTCTCTCCACTAGTTTAATCTCCTCCACTGTGAAGACATCTCCCCTCTCACACACTGGCATGGCCTCCTCTAGAGGGATAGCCAGCCACGGCATCACCTCCGTAAAGCCTGAGAACCAGTCACAACAAACATTTTAGACATCTATTAGCATTATAAATAAATAGTACAATTTATAAAGCATTTAAACTATAGCTTAACATTTAGTATCATTTATAAAGAATTTAGACTACAGCTTATTAACATTTAGTATCACTTATAAAGCATTTAGAAGTCTTATTCATGAAAACGACAACACTAATTGGTTGGTTTTATTAGTCATGTGTATCAGAAAATATTTCTCAGCATAACAATATTAGGAAACAAGACCAGAGGACAAGAGGACAACAAGAACAGTAAACAACAACAGGACCTCACCAGGTGATATGAGTGTCTTCCCACTGCAGGAGAAACCCTCGGAGGCGATGGTGAACGAGATGGTCGTCTGCAGGTACTTACAGTCCTGACTCACCGTGGCGATGAAGTGGCGCACGATGTACTCATACAGACGCCACCCGTCACTTCCTGTTGGAGAGACAGGCAGCGGGTGTGTTCATTAGGTACCAAACAGAAGAAAACAGACTGAAACAGGAAGGCACTACATGGACTTTAGAAAAACATACTTTTTTTTCAATATGAAAACGCTCATTTTAATTTTCCTTTACAGTTACAGGAAAACCCACCTCAACCTTCTGAAAAAACCTGCGATGTTTTTTATTTTTAAGCGGGACAATTGTTTTATTCTAGACACCCCAGAATGGCTCTCCAAGAGGTTTTGGGTGTTCCTGAATGGTCCAGTCTCAGTCCTGACTTAAATTTGCTTGAAAATCAGAGATAAGGTTTGAATATTCCTGTCCATCAATAATCCCCAATCAAATTGACTGAGTTGGAGCAATTTTGACACAAACTTTGGAGACATTTTACCCTAAAAGTTTGTCGAATCTTAAAAATGTTTCCACCACGTACTAACTCTGGGGTGATAACATACACAATCAAAATAACTTAATTTATCTTTAAAAAAAAAAAAAAACATTTTTGGGGGGGGGGTAAAATAAATAAATATGTAATCTTTAACTTTGGAAATGTGCGGTAGTTTGTGTACATGGACTGGTAAGGGGAAAAATCTAATGTAATATTTTTTTTTTTACATTCAATTTTAAGGCATCAAAATGTGACGACTGTGCAAGGTCTGTGAGAATGCAGGTAGCACAATGAGATGCCTGGGTCATGTTCATTAGGCTCCAAATGGAAGGAAACAGACAAACAGGGAGGGACTACCTCAACCAATTGTCCAATGTGAAATGCTCATTTCCGTTTCATGTCGCAAAACATTTTTTCCAAGGACGTGCCCTAATGAACATGACCATGGTGGAGACTGGAAATTGATGGAGGGAAGCTAACATAAGGAATCGAAGGACAGGAGGAAGTGAAAAGGAAGATATGTAGATATAGCAGGTGAAACATGACATGTTACAAGGTAGCCTGGTTCCATGATCTGTTTGTGCTGGAGTCGGCAATAGTAAGGAAACGCAAGCAGATGTTACCAGGCTAGTTTCGAGGTGCCACTACCCACCTAGTTCTCCTTCGGAGGCAGCCCTCATGGGGGTGATGGGAGGGTGATCTCCAGCATCAGATCCTTTCCTGGGACGGTTCAGTCCCTCTGACAGAAGAGCCTTCACCTAGAGGGGGATAGACCACGTCAAGGCTGGTTTTCATAGCGTCTTAACGTAGGCTTGCTGCTCTGGGATCAGTTTCACTGTATTGGCTGATTTTCATAGCGTCTTAACGTAGGCTTGCTGCTCTGGGATCAGTTTCACTGTATTGGCTGGTTTTCAGTCTCAATGTAGGCTTGCTGCTCTGGGATCAGTTTCCCTGTATTGGCTGGTTTTCAGTCTCAATGTAGGCTTGCTGCTCTGGGATCAGTTTCCCTGTATTGGCTGGTTTTCAGTCTCAATGTAGGCTTGCTGCTCTGGGATCAGTTTCACTGTATTTTGTCTTGGCACAATTTCGTTTTTTTCTGTTTAATTTCAAGGTAACTTCAAATAATGTCAACCAGGAGGATGTATCTAATTCACACATAATCACAACGAATCACGTGTTGGAGCAAGTGTTTGCGTGTATGTACTATTAATGTACTGATCATCAGGGAGAGTATGCATGAATAATCTGAATGTATCACATTTTGGAGAATCAATCAGTCCGTGTGTGTGTGTGTGTGTGTGTGTGTGTGTGTCCGTTTTGTCAGATGCTTTTCGCTACATTTTGAATTTATTGCGAGGTAACTTCCAAATGAGGTAATTCCGGGCAGTACGCAATAACAATAACCTGAATTCATCACATGTTGAGCATTAATCACTGAGAGCCCTTGTCTATTTGATAGGTTTGTCTTCTTGTTAGAGTATACATGTTTAATCTGTGTGTGTGTGTGTGTGTGTGTGTGTGTGTGTGTGTGTGTGTGTGTGTGTGTGTGTGTGTGTGTGTGTGTGTGTGTGTGTGTGTGTGTGTGTGTGTGTGTGTGTGTGTGTGTGTGTGTGTGTGTGTGTGTGTGTGTGTGTGTGTGTGTGTGTGTGTGTGTGTGTGTGTGTGTGTGTGTGTGTGTGTGTGTGTGTGTGTGTGTGTGTGTGTGTGTGTGTGTGTGTACATGTCTTTGTATCGGTGTGTGACCTCCTCAGTCCCAGACTGCTTCCTGATTCTCCGCCAGTCTCCTAAAGTTCACACACTTTCTCCAGCCAATGCTCACATCAATCTTATGCTTTTAGAATCTACGACGCTGAGTTTGCAAGTGCACACTTCTGGAATAAGAGTTGGAGAATAAGGGACGCACGCAGCCTCGGTCTCTCTCTGCACTCACCTCCTGAGCCCAGAAGGGGTTGTTAGCCTGCTGTCTGAGTGTCCCCTTCAGGTCAAAGTTGTCGTGGTAGTGGTTGGTCTCAGTACGGGGGTAGCTGATATAACCCTGGGTGTACAGACGCTCTGCTATCTGCATGGTGTGCTGTGGACCCATACCTAAAATGGAAGAGAACACAGCACTGAATGACTGGACTACTGGCTGAAGGGCTGGACTACTGGCTGAAGGGCTGGACTACTGGCTGAAGGGCTGGACTACTGGCTGAAGGGCTGGACTACTGGCTGAAGGGCTGGGCTACTGGCTGAAGGGCTGGGCTACTGGCTGAAGGGCTGGACTACTGGCTGAAGGGCTGGACTACTGGGTGAAGGGCTGGACTACTGGGTGAAGGGCTGGACTACTGGGTGAAGGGCTGGACTACTGGCTGAAGGGCTGGACTACTGGCTGAAGGGCTGGACTACTGGCTGAAGGGCTTGACTACTGGCTGAAGGGCTTGACTACTGGCTGAAGGGCTGGACTACTGGCTGAAGGGCTGGACTACTGGCTGAAGGGCTTGACTACTGGCTGAAGGGCTTGACTACTGGCTGAAGGGCTTGACTACTGGCTGAAGGGCTTGACTACTGGCTGAAGGGCTTGACTACTGGCTGAAGGGCTGGACTACTGGCTGAAGGGCTTGACTACTGGCTGAAGGGCTTGACTACTGGCTGAAGGGCTGGACTACTGGCTGAAGGGCTGGACTACTGGCTGAAGGGCTGGACTACTGGCTGAAGGGCTGGACTACTGGCCGAAGGGCTGGACTACTGGCCGAAGGGCTGGACTACTGGATGACTGACTAGTCAAGCCGAAGGGCTTGACTACTGGCTGAAGGGCTGGACTACTGGCTGAAGGGCTTGACTACTGGCTGACTGGATGAATGGATGCTAATGTCTGTGCTGTGATTGGTGGTCTCACCTAGAGAGGAGCTGGCCACTCGGAGCATCTCCACAGTGTTCAAGGCCAGAGGTCTCTGCTTGGCCTTCTCCTTCTTACTCACCGACTCCACCTTCAGGACGGGAAGACAACTACACCTTTCATAAAAGGCACTCTTTTGACTGCGTTTACACAGGCAGCCCAATTCTGATCTTTTGACCAGTCATATCAGATATTTTGCCCAAAATTGGACCAAAGATCATAATTTGGCTGCCTGTGTAAACGCATGCCATTGAGCGTGGATGAAGTGGTTTCTTAAGTTGTGGCCTCTGGCCAAGTCTCCGTTACAAAAGAGGAGTTTAACCTCAAGGGTCTTTACTAAGTACTTGTGTTACATCAGAGAGAGGAAGGAGAGAGTAGGGCTATGGCGGTCACGAAATGTTGTCAGTCGGTGATTGTCAAGCAAATAACTGCCGGTCTCATGGTAACTGACCGTTAATTAACATAAACCGTTTTAGGATCTCCTGGATTCCACACATAGCCTACAAGCCACTGATATAGACCTTTGGAACATATACATTTCAAAAAGTCTAATAAATCCATTTAATATAACCTACATGGTCACAATAAATCCATTATTTATTTTAGACAAGTCTAAAGAGACATGATATGAAGAAAATGTCTATTTCAGAAGAACGTAATATCATACTCTGAGTTGTCCTTATGTTATGCCCTGATCTGGCTATGTCATATGGCTGTGGGCTACACTAGTTCATTAGCAGGCAAGATTTTCTTAGAATTCCATGGCATTTTTCGTCATTATTTTATAGTATGAAGAATACAATTTAACATATCTGAATAAAATAGAAAATAATATTTTCTCCAAACGATTTGAGGGAGTGTGCACATGCGGTTATTCTGTGTTGAGCGTTTATTAACAAAGAAACAGGTCCTCCTATATGCTTCATTTAGAATTAGTAATTCAACTTTAGTTGTGATACAAACGTTGGGCTATATATATTTGATTTTTAATACATTCTAAGGCTGTATGATGGGACTCTAATGATGATTTTTTTTAAGTCGCAAGCTGCACACACTTCATCAGTCTCTCATTCACAATTTGACAAGCACTTGATAATATTATCACCAGGCCTCGAATTTCCCGGCTGCAATGCCACCAAAAAAAAAAAAAAAAAGAGCTTTTTGCGGCCAAAGTTGCCGTTGTGCCCCTGGGCTAAATATAAGAATGATAATATAATAATGTTCCCTTCTCCCGGCTGCCCTGCTCCGAAGCACCTCTCACTCACATGACTCGCTCAGACGTAGCCAATGCCTGTCACGTTATCAGGTTCATCTCACAGGCATTTCAGCTAAGAAGTAGGCTACAAGTGAATGAAGACAGACACATCGTGGACGCAACTGCGCACGTGTCTCTTATCGAAATCTGAAGATGTTAGAACTGTCCAAATTTACTTTTCATCAGCCAATAAGATGAGTATGTCTAACAAACAGGAAATGCACCAGCCTATGACAATCCACTATCCCCCATAATACAAAAGTTGACCTATGCTATTGGTCAACTTGGCCAAAAGTGTCCTTTTGGTCAACTTGTCCATCTATGTCCGTCTGTACAATAAATAAATATTCCAAACCTACTCTGGGACAGTTGTGGGATGCGGTAGATCCCAAATTAATACAACCATTCGCATCAACAAAAATAAACATTTTAAAGCAATGAGGCTGATGCAATAGATCAGAACATTTAGCTTAAAATGTTATAAGACTGGCAATGCACACACGACAGTAAGCTATCAGCACGAATGTTCCAAAATGCAATCAATTAGCTGGTAAACACTGTTCTCGAAGGTGCTAATGCAAATTGGATTATGCATGTAGTAATGCTTTATTAAAAAGGTGAAATTTTATGTTGAACATTTTCTTCCCCAAACTTGAAGCGCATGCGCAGCCTATGTATGCCAGTTAGGCTCCACACCAGTTATAAAACGGATTAGTTATTTGACCACTTTAGTTGTGTCAGAAACCTTATCAAAACTTATAGGCCTATGGGTTAGACTACATGAGGTGTGCGAGTAGGATTTGAAAAATTTGCAAAAACAAGGCATGTGCTGTTCCTTGCCTTACTGCACATGCTGGGCATCATTCACAAGTTATAATACATCATCCAAAAGTGATAGGCTAATATTGTCACCCCTCAGACTATTCTTAATTTAATCTTGTCTTTAATTATACTAAATAATATATGTGTGAAATTAGTTGATTTAAAAAGGACCATTATCATGCACCTGTCTCGAAACATGGGCATAGTAAAAAATAGATGTGTCATCTATGCACTTAAATAGCGAATGGAGGATGCTTTTCCCATGGTTCATTTTCATGCCAGCTAGGTAGGCTATACTCCTGTTGTAAAGACAAACAATGAGCTTAATATTAGGAATGCCGATAAATAGTAGGCCTAGCCTATAGAAAGTTGATGGGACTCTCCTATTTTTAGTAGAGGCCATCACTCTGTTTTCTCACGCAATTGCATATCCTATAGAAATGTTGCACAACATGAGCTCATGGGCTCTCATGAAGTGTTTGATTAGATTTCCGATTACATTTGCATTGATGTCAGCGTGATTAGAATGACAATAGAGTACCAGGGAGTAAGCAAGTTTGGTAGGCTACTAACGACCATCAGAGAAACAGAGACAGAAAGAGAGAGAGAAAGAGAGACAGAAAGAGAGAGAAACAGACAGAGAGAAAAAAGACAGGCAGCTAGATAGGCAGAGAGACAGGCAGAGAGACAGGCAGCGAGAGACGCAGAGAGACAGGCAGAGAGACAGGCAGCGAGAGACGCAGAGAGACAGGCAGAGAGACAGGCAGCGAGACAGGCAGCGAGACAGGCAGAGAGACAGGCAGAGAGACAGGTCTTACCTTGGCCTCCCTGGATGTCTTAGTCATGTTGACAAACATCTGTCCCACCTCTCTGTCGAAGACTCTCACCCTGTCCCAGTCCAGAGTCAGAGGAGACTCTTTCCCTTTGAAAACCTACAGAAAAACACATTTATTATGTTAGACTTAATGGCTCTTTGAGCACCTGTTTGGTTCTGAGAATATCTGAGGTCATCTTTGGGTGTTGTTGAGGGAGAAGGCTCAGGATATAAAATGTTTACTCAAAGAAGCACCCGATTCCCACATGAAACCCTCAGACATTTTTTTTTTGGGGAGCTCTCCTTTGCCTGTATGACAGTGGAGGCTGGTGGGAGGAGCTCAAGGAGGATGGGTTCATTGTAATGGCTGAAATGGAATAAACGGAACAGAGTCAAACATGTTTTCCGTATGTTTGATGGGTTTAAACCCTTTCAATCTATTCCATTCCAGCCATTACAATGAGCACATCCTCCTATATCTCTATCCACCAGCCTACACTGCTGTAACACACAGTAGATCTCTGGTTTGAAGGATCTAGTGTCAAGGTTAGGGACGAGGTTAGGGACGAGGTTAGGGGTCGAGGTTAGGGGTCGAGGTTAGGGTCGAGGTTAGGGTCGAGGTTAGGGACGAGGTTAGGGTCGAGGTTAGGGACGAGGTTAGGGGTCGAGGTTAGGGGTCGAGGTTAGGGGTCGAGGTTAGGGGTCGAGGTTAGGGGTCGAGGTTAGGGACGAGGTTAGGGACGAGGTTAGGGGACGAGGTTAGGGGTCGAGGTTAGGGGTCGAGGTTAGGGGTCGAGGTTAGGGGTCGAGGTTAGGGGTCGAGGTTAGGGGTCGAGGTTAGGGACGAGGTTAGGGACGAGGTTAGGGACGAGGTTAGGGTCGAGGTTAGGGTCGAGGTTTGGGACGAGGTTAGGGTCGAGGCTAGGGACGAGGCTAGGGACGAGGCTAGGGACGAGGTTAGGGTCGAGGTTAGGGACGAGGTTAGGGACGAGGTTAGGGACGAGGTTAGGGACGAGGTTAGGGACGAGGTTAGGGTCGAGGTTAGGGACGAGGTTAGGGACGAGGTTAGGGTCGAGGTTAGGGACGAGGTTAGGGTCGAGGTTAGGGGTCGAGGTTAGGGACGAGGTTAGGGACTCGAGGTTAGGGTCGAGGTTAGGGACGAGGTTAGGGACGAGGTTAGGGACGAGGTTAGGGACGAGGTTAGGGACGAGGTTAGGGTCGAGGTTAGGGTCGAGGTTAGGGTCGAGGTTAGGGTCGAGGTTAGGGTCGAGGTTAGGGTCGAGGTTAGGGTCGAGGTTAGGGTCGAGGTTAGGGTCGAGGTTAGGGTCGAGGTTTGGGACGAGGTTTGGGACGAGGTTAGGGACGAGGTTAGGGTCGAGGTTAGGGTCGAGGTTAGGGTCGAGGTTAGGGTCGAGGTTAGGGGTCGAGGTTAGGGGTCGAGGTTAGGGGTCGAGGTTAGGGGTCGAGGTTAGGGACGAGGTTAGGGTCGAGGTTAAGGACGAGGTTAGGGTCGAGGTTAGGGACGAGGTTAGGGACGAGGTTAGGGGTCGAGGTTAGGGACGAGGTTAGGGTCGAGGTTAGGGTCGAGGTTAGCCTTAAAGGAAAACTTAGGGATTTTGTTTTTACATAAAAATGGTATCCACGAGTTCATCTGACTCTGTGGAAGTAGATAAAATCCCGATGTATCTTTTTAAGGCTCGGTTTAGGCTTGGGGGCTCACCTTAACCTGTATTACACAGTAGGTCTCTGGTTTGAAGGACTGGATCTAGGGTCGAGGTTAGGGTCGAGGTTAGCCTTAAAGGAATACTTCAGGATTATTTTACATAGAATAATCCCGATGTATCTTTTTAAGGCTCGGTTTAGGCTTGGGGGCTCACCTTAGCCTGTATGACCCAGTAGGTCTCTGGTTTGAAGGACTGGATCTTGTCGTGGCGCTCCACACAGAAGCCCAGTGTAGGGGTCTGACATGGCCCAAAGGAGATCAGGGATGAGTCCAGGTTACCATATTTACCCTGGAAGTACTTGGTCTGGAACCTGAAACACATTCCAAATAAACAGGATTAGCACCACTGGCATCAGCACAGTTGACACAATAACCTCAACATTGGCTGAATTAAAAATCACTCCAACTCTGTGGCTCTTTCTCAAAACAAATCCTCTCTCCTCTCCTTCATTGCACTGATCTGAAACAACAGACCAGGTGAAAGCCAGCCTGATGAGGGTAGGGTAGTTTAGGGTAGTATAGTTTAGTCTAGGATAGTGTAGTCGAGTATAGTCTAGGGTAGAGGAGTCTAGGGTAGTGTAGTCGAGTATATTCTAGGGTAGGAGAGTCTAGGGTAGTGTAGTCGAGTATAGTCTAGGGTAGGAGAGTCTAGGGTAGGGTAATGGCGTCTGGGGTAGGGCAGGGCAGTCTGGGGTAGGGCAGGGCAGTCTGGGGTAGGGCAGGGCAGTCTGGGGTAGGGTAGAGCAGTCTGGGGTAGGGTAAAGCAGTCTGGGGTAGGGTAGGGCAGTCTGGGGTAGGGTAGGGCAGTCTGGGGTAGGGTAGGGCAGTCTGGGGTAGAGTAGGGCAGTCTGGGGTAGAGTAGGGCAGTCTGGGGTAGAGTAAAGCAGTCTGGGGAAGAGTAAAGCAGTCTGGGGAAGAGTAAAGCAGTCTGGGGTAGAGTAGAGCAGTCTGGGGTAGAGTAGAGCAGTCTGGGGTAGAGTAGAGCAGTCTGGGGTAGTGTAAGTCAGTCTGGGGTAGGGTAGGTCAGTCTGGGGTAGGGTAGGTCAGTCTGGGGTAGGGTAGGTCAGTCTGGGGTAGGGTAGGTCAGTCTGGGGTAGGGTAGGTCAGTCTGGGGTAGGGTAGGTCAGTCTGGGGTAGGGTAGGTCAGTCTGGGGTAGGGTAGGTCAGTCTGGGGTAGGGTAGGTCAGTCTGGGGTAGGGTAGGTCAGTCTGGGGTAGGGTAGGTCAGTCTGGGGTAGGGTAGGTCAGTCTGGGGTAGGGTAGGTCAGTCTGGGGTAGGGTAGGTCAGTCTGGGGTAGGGTAGGTCAGTCTGGGGTAGGGTAGGTCAGTCTGGGGTAGGGTAGGTCAGTCTGGGGTAGGGTAGGTCAGTCTGGGGTAGGGTAGGTCAGTCTGGGGTAGGGTAGGTCAGTCTGGGGTAGGGTAGGTCAGTCTGGGGTAGGGTAGGTCAGTCTGGGGTAGGGTAGGTCAGTCTGGGGTAGGGTAGGTCAGTCTGGGGTAGGGTAGGTCAGTCTGGGGTAGAGTAGTGTAGGGTTGTGTAGGATTGAGTAGTGTAATGTAGTGTAAGAGTGTGTATTTTTGTGTAGGGTAGGTTTGTGTAGTGTAGGGTTGTGTAGTGTAGGGTTGTGTAGTGTAGGGTTGTGTAGTGTAGGGTTGTGTAGTGTAGGGTTGTGTAGTGTAGGGTTGTGTAGTGTAGGGTAGTGTAGGGTTGTGTAGTGTAGGGTTGTGTAGTGTAGGGTTGTGTAGTGTAGGGTTGTGTAGTGTAGGGTAGGGTTGTGTAGGGTTGTGTAGGGTTAGTGTAGTGTAGGGTTGTGTAGGGTAGGGTAGTGTAGTGTTAGTGTAGTGTAGGGTTGTGTAGTGTAGGGTAGTGTAGGGTTGTGTAGTGTAGGGTTGTGTAGTGTAGGGTTGTGTAGGGTTGTGTAGTGTAGGGTTGTGTAGTGTAGGGTTGTGTAGTGTAGGGTTGTGTAGGGTTGTGTAGTGTAGTGTTGTGTAGGGTTGTGTAGTATAGTGTTGTGTAGGGTAGGGTCATGTTGTGTAGTATAGGGTAGGGTAGTGTGGGGTAGGGTTGTGTTGTGTTGTGTAGTGTACCAGGTGAAGGCCATCTCTCACTGTATATATGTCATGTTGGAATGGGGTGTGTTGTAGGGTCGTGTAGTGTACCGGGTGAATGCACAGCCAATGCGCAGGTCCAGCTCCTGCCGGGCGTCTACGGACAGAGCCTCGTTACGGTTGGGCTCTCCCAGCTTGTTCATGGCCGCCCAGATGTCCGTGTCGGTGATGGAGCTGAACTTGGCTCGGTAGACGGTACGTTCACTGCCGTACGGACGGTTCATCACCGGCTCAATGGCGTCCAGGACCTGGGAAAGTAACAACTTTGTAATAACTTTTATGAATAAACATTAATAAACACTGTCCAACCTAGAGAGAGGATTAAGACCAGCAGTTGAGAGGGTGGGGTAAGACCTGCAGCAAGGAGAGGGTGGGGTAAGACCAGTAGAGGAGAGGGTGGGGTAAGACCAGTAGAGGAGAGGGCGGGTTAAGACCAGCAGTGGAGAGGGCGGGGTAAGACCAGTAGAGGAGAGGGCGGGGTAAGACCAGCAGTGGAGAGGGCGGGGTAAGACCAGTAAAGGAGAGGGTGGGGTAAGACCAGTAGAGGAGAGGGCGGGGTAAGACCAGTAGAGGAGAGGGCGGGTTAAGACCAGCAAGGAGAGGGTGGGTTAAGACCAGTAGAGGAGAGGGCGGGTTAAGACCAGCAGTGGAGAGGGCGGGGTAAGACCAGTAGAGGAGAGGGCGGGTTAAGACCAGCAGTGGAGAGGGCGGGGTAAGACCAGTAGAGGAGAGGGTGGGGTAAGACCAGTAGAGGAGAGGGTGGGGTAAGACCAGCAGTGGAGAGGGCAGGTTAAGACCAGTAGAGGAGAGGGCGGGTTAAGACCAGCAGTGGAGAGGGCGGGGTAAGACCAGTAGAGGAGAGGGCGGGTTAAGACCAGCAAGGAGAGGGTGGGGTAAGACCAGCAAGGAGAGGGTGGGGTAAGACCAGTAGAGGAGAGGGCGGGTTAAGACCAGCAAGGAGAGGGTGGGTTAAGACCAGTAGAGGAGAGGGTGGGTTAAGACCAGCAAGGAGAGGGTGGGTTAAGACCAGTAGAGGAGAGGGTGGGTTAAGACCAGCAGTGGAGAGGGCGGGTTAAGACCAGTTGTGGAGAGGGTGGGTTAAGACCAGCAGTGGAGAGGGTGCGTTAAGACCAGTAGAGGCTGTAGTGAGAATATGTTTTATACATTTTTTACTGCCTTTTCTCCCCAATTTCGTGATATCTAATTGGTAGTTACAGTCTTGTCCCATCGCTGCAACTCCCCTGCGGACTCGGGAGAGGCGAAGGTCGAGAGCCATGCCAAGCCGCACTGCTCGCTTCACACGGAAGGCAGCCGCACCAATGTGTCAGAGGAAACAATGTACAACTGGCGACCGTGTCAGCGTGCATGCGCCCGGCCCGCCACAAGGAGTCGCTAGAGCGCGACGGGACAAGGACATCCCAACCGGCAAAACCCTCCCCTAACCCGAACGACGCTGGGCCATAATTGTGCGTCGACTCATGAGTCTACCGGTCGCGGCCGGCTATGACACAGCCCGGGATCGAACCCGGATCTGTAGTGACGCGTCTAGCACTGCAGTGCCTTAGACCGCCGAGCCACTCGGAAGGCCCTGCTGTAGTGAGAACGTAATGTTGAATTGGGATTTACCTCAAAGCAGATGTTCTCTCCCTCTTTGTCGCAGTCCAACCACAGAACCACGTAGTCACATCCTTTGCCTTCAACCTTGAGAAAGATAGTGACATAATTATTTATTTTACAAAGGAGACCAATCAACTGATATAGAGGGAGGGGTTGGAACAGCTACATTAACGATAGACCAATCAACTGATAGAGGGAGGGGTTGGAAGAACTACATGAACGATGGACCAATCAACTGATATAGAGGGAGGGGTTGGAACAGCTACATGAACGATGGACCAATCAACTGATATAGAGGGAGGGGTTGGAACAGCTACATGAACGATTGACAGGAAAATGACCCTGTTCCAAATGTCCAAACCCTTCAGATGTGATTAGAGACACAGACGAACCTGTAGGAACTTGACCATGTTGAGTTTGGGGTTGGCTTCCTTCTTCTCGGTAGGGGCTTTAGTGAAGAGTTCAGCTGGATCCACCTTGTCCCAGTTATTATACTTCCCTGGAAAGAGGAGAGGGGGACAGAACAGGCACCGAGTTATCAACTTATCACACCAAGATTTTAGACACAGATTGAATTTAGCCTAAAGGATTTAGCCTAAAGGATTTAGCCTAAAATCAACAACAACAAAAAACCTACCTATGAAATCCAGACTCATCACGTGCCCACACACCGACGTCATCTTAAAGCGCACGCTCTGGCCTGAGAAGGTGCCCATGTACTCGTGGACCGAACATGCTCCGTTGAGACCTTTACGACTGGAGCAGCTGCCTGGGTTAAAAGAAGAGAAACAAGAGGAGTTAAACCTGGATCCATGGCGTCTCCTAAATGGCACACTATTCCCTATTGGTTGGCACTATATAGTATTAGGGTTCCATTTGGGACACACACACACACACACACACACACACACACACACACACACACACACACACACACACACACACACACACACACGAGTCAACATTGTAGACTATATACTCTGAACCATTTGACGAAAAGAACCAACAGCGGAACATACAAAATCCATCCTTCGATTCATTAGAATGAGGAAATAGTGGGACTTGGAAGGTGGTAATTCTACCAAACTATCCGAGACTACCCTTGTTAAAAGACCTTTTGAAGAACCATCTGGCCTACATGTGACAAGATGTGAAATGGAAAAGCTACCTAGCTGACTTGCCATGATCAAACTAATCAAATATTTTTGTAGAAATGTCACGACTTATTGAAAATACAGATTCAAACTATTTCGGGAGGTTATTTTACACAACAATAAAAAACAGAACGTAATAGCATGATTGAACTCTTATAAAAAAAGTATATCAAGGCTAAACCATAGCGGAAACTCCAATGCCCTTCCCCTGACCCTGTCATGGGGCTCAAACTACCTGAGCTAAACGCTACGTTGTGACGAAGTAAAGTTAATGATATGCCTCTCTCAAGGCTGAATGCTAATGTCGGTACATGCACGGTAAAGACCATGGTAATGAGAGACACAAGAAGCCAGTGACTGAGTGACCCCCCCTTTCTACCCATCACTAGCTGTGACGCTGACCCCCACCACCCTTACAATCCCAGGTGCATAAATACATCCCTGGATCGAGACGATGGACATCAGCTCTGAACGAACCAAAGGGTACCAAGAGCAGCAGCAGCCGAGACAGAAACAGACTCCAGAATCGGAAGCCAGAACTCACTCCAGAACTCAACATGCAACAGCTCCAGGTGAGATAGAAAGAGATCCATAACAACAGAAGCGGTAACTAGCCAGTGGTACTCTCCAGGTGATGTATGATCAGGGACTAGGGACTAGAGCTACCCTTCACTATGACTGCTCTTGAATCTCATTGGCTATTATAATGCTGTGAGGCATAATGTAAAGACTCACTATGTGCTTTGATTTAGTATTTTCCTCCTTGACTGTTGCTATTAGACTCATTATTATAGCAAGAGTATGAGCTACAGTGCTACTGAGTGATCGGCTGAGGATTTTTTTAATGGAAGGTCAAACCGTCAAATGAATTGTTCGTTTGAGTTTTCTTCAAGAATGGTTTTATGGTACAGGAGTTGAATGTAGCTAGGAATTTTCTGACATTTGGACAAATGTCTTTTAACAGTTTAAAGCTGGTAAAAAAAAAGTTATGTAATTTAAGCTAAGGCTAGTTGTTGTCTTTAGTAGCACAGATGTAATGTTACATGGTGTTTTATATACACTTCAGCTGCCAGTAGCCTAATGACAGGACATTATATCATTAAACCAGAGACAGTATATCCCTGGGTTTAACAATGATATTCAACCCCCTTGTGTTGTGTTTTCTGTGTTCAGCTCCAACTCAACATCGATACTTAAAACTCTGTGTTTTCTCCCTGTGTGTGTTTCCCTATGCAGCACCTGCGTCTGCTACTCCTGTGCTTGCTGGCCATGCGTCAGTGCCTGTGTGTGCCCCTGGGTGGCCAGTGTGTGGACGAGAGCTTCTGCACTAGCAGCTTGCAGGAGTACCACGCACAGCTAGTCAGCCTGCCCAACCGTCTTAACGAACGCAGTGTAGCCGCCTGGAACTACGTGTGAGTACCTTTACTGGACGGATGGATTGGAAGAATGTATTAGACTATTCAAATGCATGTACAGCCACACACTTATGAGTGCTAATCACCATTGCAGCCTTGGATACTAGGCTTCTGAGACTGTGTGCAATGCATGTTTCCTTTCTAGGGTATTTTTTTTCTTCCTTCAATTGTGGCTTGGTTCCGAGTCTGACAATCTTGTATTTCTCTTCCTCCTTCCAGGGAAAAAATTGACTTGAACCGGGTGCCTCCGGTCCTTTATGAAGCCAACTGCCTTGAAAGCCACTCCTGTAAGGGTATGGACAGCACCCTCAGTCTAGAGTCCATCCCCATCACCCTCAGGATGCCCGTGCTGAGGAAAAACCCCCGCTGTTCCTCCTTCTCCCTGGAGTTCGAGCCCATCAATATAGCCTGTATATGCGCCACTTCCAGACAAAGCGGATTTCTAACTGATCGATTCTAAAATAAAGTATTTATTTATTTTGGCTATAAATGTTGAGGCTAGAAATTAGATTGAATGTGTGTTTTGAGTGTTTTTTGTTTTCTTGACAGAAGGGTAAAGATTATTATTATTATTGTTGTTATTGTTGACATCACTCAGTACAAGTTCCAACTCATGTTAACGTTAGTTGTTTGCCACAATGACATCAAAAATGTATTGGTCAAGAAGAAGTAAATTGCTCCCTTACCACCTGCTAAAAGCTTAAAACAGTAAATAAACTCATTTTACAGCACCAAAAACACGTGTTTCTCTGTTGCTTTACATGGAGTTAATCATATTAGATAAGGAGTTACTCACAAGATGAACGATAACTAACTAACGTTACTGCTACTGGCTTTCCCTGGTACATGGTTGTTGATTCCTAGCTTGCTAGGTGTTTACAATAAGGAAGATAGCTAGTTGCTTTAACATAGTAAACATTAGAGATCACTTACCTTTAGATAGGATTTTGGCAATTGACTGAGCCAACGACGGCTTCTCCGCTACCATCAAAACTGTCTTCATGACTGGAAACAGCACAGCGACACTAAGTTAGCTAGCCAGCTGAGAACAAATAGCTGCTATTTACACAATGTAAATAACAAAATTATATTTAGATGTGATTATAAGTTCTAAGAAGCATAAGTGCCACGGAAAAGCTAATTATCAAGTTAGTGGCTAACACACAAGAAACACAATGCCGCCATGACAGTTTCTAGATGCTTTTCCGGTTGAAAGTGTAACTTAACCGGAAGTAGACACGACATACTGGTAAATTGATTATCGGCTTGGTATGGGTCTACAGAGCTGCAAGTTCTCACGCATTGGCCGTGAGACACACGCATTTGACCCTATTCTCGCGCTCACACGGCACACCTCTTATATCTCACGCATTGAAAAGTACTGCTTTTATTTTTCTAATGAGTCCGTTGTATAGTCAGTGCGTTAACTTTTCAACTGTGCTCCAAAACGTTTTGAAGTAGGCGCATCTGCGACTGCAATTTAACATCATGAGCGTAACCTCTTATCATTGTCTTTTATTTGTAAATTGTTTTATTGTTATTTTTAACAACAAATCAATACAAAGGTACATGGGGGAACACAAGTATATTTAAAGAATATACAAAGGACAATTGGGCTAGAGAGTATAATATCACATGACACAAGGAAGGGACATACACGCATTTATACTTCTATAACAGCTTTTTTGTTGGTAAAGTATTTAATTGTCTTAAAATGTAGTTACATTTATTTTGTAAGGTAAGAAAATGTGGTGTTTTGTTTGTAAATGTACATTTGTGAATATGTAACTTGGCCCCCAAAAATTATGAAATTAATTACATACAATTTTCAACTAATATCTAAGTAAAATATCCAATCAGCATATCTCTTGTTTTAATTTTTTTACTTCTTCATATAGTGGTTGGCAGGATAATATTTATGAATCATTTTTAAATAAACTTACTTCATTTTGTTAATAAGTAGTGTGTGGCAACATCTTAACTTTTTTCCCAACAGATATTATCAATAAAACCATTCCATAAAGGCAGTGGTTACCAAAATGTTTATAGTCCCGTACCCCTTCAAACATTCCACCTCCAGCTGTACCCCCTCTAGCATCAGGGTCAGAGCACTCTCTAATGTTTGTAGTCCCGTACCCCTTCAAAACATTCCACCTCCAGCTGTACCCCCTCTAGCACCAGGGTCAGCGCCCTCTCTAATGTTTATAGTCCCGTACCCCTTCAAACATTCTACCTCCAGCTGTACCCCCTCTAGCACCAGGGTCAGCGCACTCTCTAATGTTTATAGTCCCGTACCCCTTCAAACATTCCACCTCCAGCTGTACCCGCTCTAGCACCAGGGTCAGCGCACTCTCTAATGTTTATAGTCCCGTACCCCTTCAAAACATTCCACCTCCAGCTGTACCCCCTCTAGCACCAGGGTCAGCGCACTCTCTAATGTTTATAGTCCCGTACCCCTTCAAACATTCCACCTCCAGCTGTACCCCCTCTAGCACCAGGGTCAGCGCACTCTCTGTTTATAGTCCTGTACCCCTTCAAACATTCCACCTCCAGCTGTACCCCTCTAGCACCAGGGTCAACGCACTCCCACCGTTAGCTCTGACAAATTGAAAACCCTAGTCATTGGCGACTCCATTACCCGCAGTATTAGACTTAAAACGAATCACCCAGCGATCATACACTGTTTACCAGGGGGCAGGGCTACCGACGTTAAGGCTAATCTTAAGATGGTGCTGGCTAAAGCTAAATCTGGCGAGTGTAGAGAGTATAGAGATATTTTTATCCACGTCGGCACCAACGATGTTAGGATGAAACAGTCAGAGGTCACCAAGTGCAACATAGCTTCAGCGTGTAAATCAGCTAGAAAGATGTGTCGGCATCGAGTAATTGTCTCTGGCCCCCTCCCAGTTAGGGGGAGTGACGAGCTCTACAGCAGAGTCTCAGTACTCAATCGCTGGTTGAAAACTGTTTTCTGCCCCTCCCAAAAGATAGAATTTGTAGATAATTGGCCCTC
Organism: Salvelinus fontinalis; assembly: GCF_029448725.1. Taxonomy (NCBI): domain Eukaryota; kingdom Metazoa; phylum Chordata; class Actinopteri; order Salmoniformes; family Salmonidae; genus Salvelinus; species Salvelinus fontinalis. The sequence continues at coordinate 1,534,987 of NC_074668.1, read as the reverse complement.
TTTCTGGGACTCACCCACAAACAGGACCAAGCCTGACCTGCTAAGGAGTGACGGACTCCATCCTACCTGGAGGGGTGCTCTCATCTTATCTACCAACATAGATAGGGCTCTAACTCCTTTAGCCCCACAATGAAATAGGGTGCAGGCCAGGCAGCAGGCTGTTAGCCAACCTGCCAGCTTAGTGGAGTCTGCCAATAGCACAGTCAGTGTAGTCAGCTCAGCCATACCCATTGAGACTGTGTCTGTGCCTCGACCTAGGTTGGGCAAAACTAAACATGGCGGTGTTCGCCTTAGCAATCTTATTAGGATAAAGACCTCCTCCATTCCTGCCATTATTGAAAGAGATCGTGATACCTCACATCTCAAAATAGGGTTACTTAATGTTAGATCCCTCACTTCAAAGGCAGTCATAGTCAATGAACTAACCACTGATCATAATCTTGATGTGATTGGCCTGACTGAAACATGGCTTAAGCCTGATGAATTTACTGTGTTAAATGAGGCCTCACCTCCTGGTTACACTAGTGACCATATCCCCCGTGCATCCCGCAAAGGCGGAGGTGTTGCTAACATCTACAATAGCAAATTTCAATTTACAAAAAAAAAAATGGCGTTTTCGTCTTTTGAGCTTCTAGTCATGAAATCTATGCAGCCTACTCAATCACTTTTTATAGCTACTGTTTACAGGCCTCCTGGGCCATATACAGCGTTCCTCTCTGAGTTTCCTGAATTCCTATCAGACCTTGTAGTCATAGCAGATCATATTCTAATTTTTGGTGATTTTAATATTCACATGGAGAAGTCCACAGACCCACTCCAAAAGTCTTTCGGAGCCATCATCGACTCAGTGGGTTTTGTCCAACATGTCTCTGGACCTACTCACTGCCACAGTCATACTCTGGACCTAGTTTTGTCCCATGGAATAAATGTTGTAGATCTTAATGTTTTTCCACATAATCCTGGACTATCGGACCACCATTTTATTACGTTTGCAATCGCAACAAATAATCTGCTCAGACCCCAACCAAGGAGCATCAAAAGTCGTGCTATAAATTCTCAGACAACACAAAAATTCCTTGATGCCCTTCCAGACTCCTTCTGCCTACCCAAGGACGTCAGAGGACAAAAATCAGTTAACCACTTAACTGAGGAACTCAATTTAACCTTGCGCAATACCCTAGATGCAGTTGCACCCCTAAAAACGAAAAACATTTGTCATAAGAAACTAGCTCCCTGGTATACAGAAAATACCCGAGCTTTGAAGCAAGCTTCCAGGAAATTGGAACGGAAATGGCGCCACACAAAACTGGAAGTCTTCCGACTAGCTTGGAAAGACAGTACCGTGCAGTACCGAAGAGCCCTCACTGCTGCTCGATCATCCTACTTTTCCAACTTAATCGAGGAAAATAAGAACAATCCAAAATTTATTTTTGATACTGTTGCAAAGCTAACTAAAAAGCAGCATTCCCCAAGAGAGGATGGCTTTCACTTCAGCAGTAATAAATTCATGAACTTCTTTGAGGAAAAGATCATGACCATTAGAAAGCAAATTACGGACTCCTCTTTGAATCTGCGTATTCCTCCAGGGCTTAGCTGTCCTGGATCTGCACAGCTCTGCGAGGGCCTGGGATCGGGAGAGACACTTAAGTGTTTTAGTACTATATCTCTTGACACAATGATGAAAATAATCATGGCCTCTAAACCTTCAAGCTGCATACTGGATCCTATTCCTACTAAACTGCTGAAGGAGCTGCTTCCTGTGCTTGGCCCTCCTATGTTGAACATAATAAACAGCTCTCTATCCACCGGATGTGTACCAAACTCACTAAAAGTGGCAGTGATAAAGCCTCTCTTGAAAAAGCCAAACCTTGACCCGGAAAATATAAAAAACTATCGGCCTATATCGAATCTTCCATTCCTCTCAAAAATTTTAGAAAAAGCTGTTGCGCAGCAACTCACTGCCTTTCTGAAGACAAACAATGTATACGAAATGCTTCAGTCTGGTTTTAGACCCCATCATAGCACTGAGACTGCACTTGTGAAGGTGGTAAATGACCTTTTAATGGCGTCAGACCGAGGCTCTGCATCTGTCCTCGTGCTACTAGACCTTAGTGCTGCCTTTGACACCATCGATCACCACATTCTTTTGGAGAGACTGGAAACCCAAATTGGTCTACACGGACAAGTTCTGGCCTGGTTTAGATCTTACCTGTCGGAAAGATATCAGTTTGTCTCTGTGAATGGTCTGTCCTCTGACAAATCAACTGTACATTTCGGTGTTCCTCAAGGTTCCGTTTTAGGACCACTATTGTTTTCACTATATATTTTACCTCTTGGGGATGTTATTCGAAAACATAATGTTAACTTTCACTGCTATGCGGATGACACACAGCTGTACATTTCAATGAAACATGGTGAAGCCCCAAAATTGCCCTCGCTAGAAGCCTGTGTTTCAGACATAAGGAAGTGGATGGCTGAAAACTTTCTACTTTTAAACTCGGACAAAACAGAGATGCTTGTTCTAGGTCCCAAGAAACAAAGAGATCTTCTGTTAAATCTGACAATTCATCTTGATGGTTGTAAAGTCGTCTCAAATAAAACTGTGAAGGACCTCGGCGTTACTCTTGACCCTGATCTCTCTTTTGACGAACATATCAAGACTGTTTCAAGGACAGCTTTTTTCCATCTACGTAACATTGCAAAAATCAGAAATTTTCTGTCCAAAAATGATGCAGAAAAATTAATCCATGCATTTGTTACTTCTAGGTTAGACTACTGCAATGCTCTACTTTCCGGCTACCCGGATAAAGCACTAAATAAACTTCAGTTAGTGCTAAATACGGCTGCTAGAATCCTGACTAGAACCAAGAAATTTGATCATATTACTCCAGTGCTAGCTTCCCTACACTGGCTTCCCGTTAAGGCAAGGGCTGATTTCAAGGTTTTACTGTTAACCTTTAAAGCGTTACATGGGCTTGCTCCTACCTATCTTTCCGAGTTGGTCCTGCCGTACATACCTACACGTACGCTACGGTCACAAGACGCAGGCCTCCTAATTGTCCCTAAAATTTCTAAGCAAACAGCTGGAGGCAGGGCTTTCTCCTATAGATCTCCATTTTTATGGAACAGTCTGCCTACCCATGTGAGAGACGCAGACTCAGTCTCAACCTTTAAGTCTTTACTGAAGACTTATCTCTTCAGTAGGTCATATGATTGAGTGTAGTCTGGCCCAGGAGTGTGAAGGTGAACGGAAAGGCTCTGGAGCAACGAACCGCCCTTGCTGTCTCTCCAGGGCCAGTTCCCCTCTCTCCACTGGGATTCTCTGCCTCTAACCCTGTTACTGGGGCTGAGTCACTGGCTTGCTGGTGCTCTTTCATGCCGTCCCTAGGAGGGGTGCGTCACTTGAGTGGGTTGAGTTACTGACGTGAACTTCCTGTCTGGGTTGGCGCCCCCCCCTGGTTGTGCTGTGGTGGAGACCTTTGTGGGCTATACTCGGCCTTGTCTCAGGATTGTAAGTTGGTGGTTGAGGATATCCCCTAGTGGTGTGGGGGCTGTGCTTTGGCAGAGTGGGTGGGGTTATATCCTTCCTGTTTGGCCCTGTCCGGGGGTTTCTTCGGATGGGGCCACAGTGTCTCCTGACCGCTCCTGTCTCAGCCTCCAGTATTTATGCTGCAGTAGTTTATGTGTCGGGGGGCTAGGGTCAGTTGGTTATACCTGGAATACTTCTCCTGTCTTATCCAGTGTCCTGTGTGAATTTAAGTATGCTCTCTCTAATTTTCTCCTTCTCTCTTTCTTTCTCTCGGAGGACCTGGGCCCTGGACCATGCGTCGGGACTGCCGCCCGTGGTGACTCCTTGCTGTCCCCAGTCCGCCTGGCCTTGCTGCTATTCCAGTTTCAGCTGTTCTGCCTGCGGTTATGGAACCGCCACCTGTCCCAGACCTGTTGTTTTTCAACTCTTAATGATCAGCTATGAAAAGCCAACTGAAAATTATTCATGATTATTATTTGACCATGCTTGTCACTTATGAACATTTTTGAACATCTTGGCATAGTTCTGTTATAATCTCCACCCGGCACAGCCAGAAGAGGACTGGCCACCCCTCATAGCCTGGTTCCTCTCTAGGTTTCTTCCTAGGTTTTGGCCTTTCTAGGGAGTTTTTCCTAGCCACCGTGCTTCTACACCTGCATTCTAGCTGTTTGGGGTTTTAGGCTGGGTTTCTGTACAGCACTTCGAGATATTATCTGATGTACGAAGGGCTATATAAAATAAAATTGATTGATTGATTGATTGATTGACTCTCTAATGTTGTTTTTGGCCATCATTGTATGCTTGCCACACACACACATTATATGATACATTTATTAAACATAAGAATGAGTTTTTGTCACAATCCGGCTCGTGGGAAGTGACAAAGAGCTCTTATAGGACCAGGGCACAAATAATAATACAATAATAATCAATAATTTTGCTCTTTATTTAACCATCTTACATATAAAGCCTTATATGTTTATAGAAAATTGTGAATAACTCACCACAGGTTAATGAGAAGGGTGTGCTTGAAAGGATGCACATAACTCTGAAATGTTGGGTTGTATTGGAGGGAGTCTCAGTCTTAAATCATTTTCCACACAGTCTGTGCCTGTATTTACTTTTCATGCTAGTGAGGGCTGAGAATCCACTCTCACACAGGTACGTGGTTGCAAAGGGCATCAGTGTCTAACATGCTTACCACACCCTACATTACTCATGTATATACTGTACTCTAGACCATCTTCTGCCTCTTGCCTATGCCGTTCGGCCATCATTCATTCATATATATTTATGTACATATTCTTATTTATTCATTCTTTTACACGTGTGTGTATAAGGTAGTTGTTGTGGAATTGTTAGGGTAGATTACTTGTTAGATATTACTGCATGGTCAGAACTAGAAGGACAAGCATTTCGCTACACTCGCATTAACATCTGCTAACAATGTGTATGTGACAAATACATTTGATTTGAAAGGGATAAGGAATCCAGTTGTTTGTGTCATCCGTTTAGGGAAAGTACCTGCGTAATTGCGCACCCAACTCACTCAGGGTCTTCGCTATATAACATTTGACATTGTCCATAAGCTTGAGCACATTTGCACACAAAAAAAATCATACAATGATAGAAAGACCTGTGTGTTGTCCTTGGTAATGCAGCCAGAGAAGAGCTCCAACTTCTTAATCATAGCCTCAATTTAGTTGCGGAGAGTCCCTGTAATCCTAGATTCAGATCATTCAGGCATCACACAGATAGGCCAGTCGTGTGAGAAACTCGTCATCATGCAAGCGGTCAGACAAGTGAAAATTATGGTCAGTAAAGAAAACTTTAAGCTCGCCTCTCAATTAAAAAACGTGTCAATACTTTGCCCTTTGATAACCAGTGCACTTCTGTATGTTGTAAAAGCGTTAAATGGTCGCTGCCCATATCATTGCATAGTGCAGAAAATACACGAGAGTTCAGGGGCCTTGCTTTAACTAAGTTAACCATTTTCACTGTAGTGTCCAAAACGTCTTTCAAGATGTCAGGCATTCTCTTGGCAGCAAGAGCCTCTCGGCGGATGCTGCAGTGTACCCAAGTGGCGTCGGGGGCAACTGCTTGCACGCGCGTTACTCCACTCCACTTCACTAGTGTGAAGGTGAACGGAAAGGCTCTGGAGCAACGAACCGCCCTTGCTGTCTCTGCCAGGCCGATTCCCCTCTCTCCACTGGGATTCTCTGCCTCTAACCCTGTTACAGGGGCTGAGTCACTGGCTTGCTGGTGCTCTTTCATGCCGTCCCTAGGAGGGGTGTGTCACTTGAGTGGGCTGAGTTACTGATGTGATCTTCCTGTCTGGGTTGGCGCCCCCCCTTGGTTTGTGCTGTGGTGGAGACCTTTGTGGGCTATACTCGGCCTTGTCTCAGGATTGTAAGTTGGTGGTTGAGGATATCCCTCTAGTGGTGCGGGGGCTGTGCTTTGGCAAAGTGGGTGGGGTTATACCCTTCCTGTTTGGCCCTGTCCGGGGGTTTCTTCGGATGGGGCCACAGTGTCTCCTGACCGCTCCTGTCTCAGCCTCCAGTATTTATGCTGCAGTAGTTTATGTGTCGGGGGGCTAGGGTCAGTTGGTTACTCCTGGAGTACTTCTCCTGTCTTATCCAGTGTCCTGTGTGAATTTAAGTATGCTCTCTCTAATTCTCTCGTTCTCTCTTTCTCTCTGAGAACCTGAGCCCTAGGACCATACTTCAGGACTACCGGGCATGCTGACACCTTGCTGTCCCCAGTCCGCCTGGCCTTGCTGCTATTCCAGTTTCAACTGTTCTGCCTGCGGTTACGAAACCCCTACCTGTTCCAGACCTGCTGTTTTCAACTCTTAATGATCGGCTATGAAAAGCCAACTGAGATTTATTCCTGATTATTATTTGACCATGCTTGTCATTTATGAACATTTTGAAAATCTTGGCTCTCTCTAATTTTCTCCTCTCTTTCTTTCTCTCGGAGGACCTGAGCCCTAGGACCATACGTCGGGACTACCGGCCGTGGTGACTCCTTGCTGTCCCCAGTCCGCCTGGCCTTGCTGCTATTCCAGTTTCAACTGTTCTGCCTGCGGTTATGGAACCCCTACCTGTCCCAGACCTGCTGTTTTCAACTCTTAATGATCGGCTATGAAAAGCCAACTGAGATTTATTCCTGATTATTATTTGACCATGCTTGTCATTTATGAACATTTTGAAAATCTTGGCTCTCTCTAATTTTCTCCTTCTCTCTTTCTTTCTCTCGGAGGACCTGGGCCCTAGGACCATGCGTCGGGACTGCCGCCCGTGGTGACTCCTTGCTGTCCCCAGTCCGCCTGGCCTTGCTGCTATTCCAGTTTCAGCTGTTCTGCCTGCGGTTATGGAACCGCCACCTGTCCCAGGCCTGTTGTTTTTCAACTCTTAATGATCAGCTATGAAAAGCCAACTGAAAATTATTCATGATTATTATTTGACCATGCTTGTCACTTATGAACATTTTTGAACATCTTGGCATAGTTCTGTTATAATCTCCACCCGGCACAGCCAGAAGAGGACTGGCCACCCCTTATAGCCTGGTTCCTCTCTTGGTTTCTTCCTAGGTTTTGGCCTTTCTAGGGAGTTTTTCCTAGCCACCGTGCTTCTACACCTGCATTACTAGCTGTTTGGGGTTTTAGGCTGGGTTTCTGTACAGCACTTTGAGATATTAGCTGATGTACGAAGGGCTATATAAAATAAAATTGATTGACTATGTCTCCCTGTCATAGCTTTTGCGCCATCAGTACAGATACCAACACATCTTGACCACCAAAGTCCATTTAATTTCACAAAGCTGTCCAGTACTTTAAAGATATCCTCTCTTGTTGTCCTGGTTTCCAGTGGTTTGCATAAGAGGATGTCTTTCTTAATTGATCCCCCATAAACGTAACGGACATATACCAGGAGCTGTGCCAGGCCCGCCACGTCTGTTGACTCATCCAGCTGTAACGCATAGAAATCACTGGCTTGTATACGAAGCAGTAATTGTTTCAAAACATCTCCTGCCGGATGTGCTACCTGTCCCAGACCTGCTGTTTTCAACTCTCTAGAGACAGCATGAGCGGTAGAGATACTCTAAATGAGCGGCTATGAAAAGCCAACTGACATTTACTCCTGAGGTGCTGACTTGTTGCACCCTCGACAACTACTGTGATTATTATTATTTGACCATGCTGGTCATCTATGAACATTTGAACATCTTGGCCATGTTCTGTTATAATCTCCACCCGGCACAGCCAGACGAGGACTGGCCACCCCTCATAGCCTGGTTCCTCTCTAGGTTTCTTCCTTCTAGAGCCAACTCCTGTGGCTTATTTTTCAAATGGGCACGTTTTGTTTCTAAATGTTTGTGCAAGAGTGAAGGTTTCATTGAGTTGTGAGACAGTACTTTTGCACATATAACACACAGTGGGTGAGGAAAGGCACTACTCCCAATATAAGTGAACCTAAAAATCAATGTAGTTCTCATCAAATTTGCGCCTCTTCGATGTTCAAACGTCCCTGTCTGTTGTTCGGTGCTTCCCGGGTAAAGGGGCAGTAGCTCTTCGGCTCCATCAGATTGACAACTGTCAGTGTTCATGCTAGCTGGCCTAACAACAAATGTAGAATTGCTGATGTTAGCATTGGATGTATTCGTGTAAGTAGAATAACTTGTGTCGTTGACAGGTGCAGGTGTAGTACTGCTGGTAGTAGCAGTCCTACCAGTAGAGCTGGTATGTGTCTCTATGGACACGGGACTTACTTTTTTAAACCATTTATCAATTTTCGAGCAAACGGAATGAGCAGCAGCTGCGTTTGTCTACATACGGACCGTTAGTGGAATTCCCGCGAGAGAGTAACGGTTAACGTGATTGTATGTTCATTATTTGACTAGGCTACCTGTATTTGACATTGTGTTGTTATTTCGCTGAACATTAAATGGTTTAATTTTATTTTTGGCAGTAAAATGACGCTCCTCAGGCGAGAAAAAAACCTCACCCAAATGTATAGCCCTGTTGGAAAATATAAATGGACTGTTTAAAAATTTGAAATTATCCCCCAAGGTTTATATTTATTTTTATGTGAATCACATTTTTATTTGGCGTAGCCCAGTTTGGGAATACCTGCAATATGATATGACATAATGTATAGATACAACATCCTGTTGTAACAAGGCTCGTATTGTTGTTGAATGCACTAAAAGAAAAACAAATCTTTCCTACTGATGAGTCAACGGGGTTATTTGTAGGTATGTTTTGAGACGTTCCTGGCTTGCTACAGCACTGTGAACCACGTCACATTGAAGCATACGATTGGTCTAGTTATGTATGGGATCAAGGGGATTGGATGAATTTTACTAAAGAAAAAAACCCTCAAGATAAGAGAGGCGCTGAATAGAGAGCGAGAACATTCTCTGCTGAGTTTAACAAAAAACATATATATATATTTTTTTTTAATGCAACCTATATTTAACTAGGCAAGTCAGTTGAGAACAAATTCATATTTACAATGACAGCCTATCCCGGACGACGCTGGACCAATTGTAAGTGGCCCCATGGGCCTCCCAATCACGACCGGATGTGATGCAGCCTGGATTCGAACCAGGTACTGCATGTGGAAACATGAAACATCGTCTCTCACGCACACATGGACTGGAAGAGGGTATTCAGGATATTATAGCCGCCACACACACACACACACATACACACACACAAAAACAAATAACATAGACTACCCACAGGGTACACACTGGTTGAAATTACATTGAACGAGTAATAGACGTTGAATTGACGTTTGTGCCCAGTGGGTAATGATTAAAAGACCAAAATTACAAAAGGAAAACATTATAATCATCCAGAGGTAGCTTCTAGCAGACAAACAGTGTAATACGTCACAGCAGTTTAGCGGCAGACGGACCCGAGAGACCAGGGGCTAGAGGATAAGTGGCATCTATTGTGATGGACATTTAGCGATGCATTATCAACGAGACCACAGCGATAGTCAGGTTGGAATATATCAATTGAAGAATCAGGAATGATATGCTGAATGGATGGGTTGGTGGGTTTAGCGGGTGAATGAATGATTGAAATTAATGAAAAATGTAAATGATTTAGAACGTAGGGCCGACCAGAAAATGGTTGGAAACATATTATATTCTGTGTCACCAATGTGGAGAGCCATAAAGTGAAGAGTAGAAAAGTTTATATCACATTTAGGACCACTTAATTAACCTCTTAAAGGCTGTTTTATCAGTCACTACTGGCAACGCCCCCCTACTTTCTTGAACATCTGTTGAAGAAAATAAGGGAGATACAGCGCCTTTTGAAAGTATTCATACCCCTTGACTTTTCCCACATTTTGTTAGATTACGGCCTTATTATAAAATTGATTAAGTCGTTTTTCCCCCATCATCAATCTACACACAATACCCCATAATGACAAAGCAAAAACAATTTTTTAGAATATTTGCTAATTTATAAATAAATAAAATATAAAACTGAAATTTCACATTTACATAAGTATTCAGACCCTTTACTTAGTGCTTTGTTGAAGCACATTTGGCATCGATTACAGCCTTGAGTCTTCTTGGGTATGATGCTACAAGCTTGGCACACCTGTATTTGGGGAATTTCTCCCATTCTTCTCTGCAGATCCTCTCATGTTCTGTCAGGTTGGATGGGGAGCGTTGCTGCACTATTTTCAGGTCTCTCCAGAGATGTTTGATTGGGTTCAAGTCCGGGCTCTGGCTGTGTCAGTCAAGGACATTCAGAGACTTGTCCCGAAGCCACTCCAGCGCTGTCTTGGCTGTGTGCTTAGGGTTGTTGTCCTGTTGGAAGGTGAACCTTCGCACCAGTCTGAGGTCCTGAGCGCTCTGGAGCAGGTTTTCATCAAGGATCTCTCTGTACTTTGCTCCGTTCATCTTTACCTTGATCCTGACTAGTCTCCCAGTCCCTGCTTCTGAAAAACATCCTCACAGCATGATGCTGCCATCAACATGCTTCACCGTAGGGATGGTGCGTGGCTTCCTCCAGACGTGACGCTTGGCATTTAGGCCAAAGAGTTCAGTCTTGGTTTCATCAGACCAGAGAATCTTATTTCTCATGGTCTGAGAGTCTTTAGGTGCCTTTTGGCGAACTCCAAGCAGGCTGTCATGTGCCTTTTACTGAGGAGTGGCTTCCATCTGGTCACTCTACCATAAATGCCTGATTGGTGGAGTGCTGCAGAGATGGTTGTCCTTCTGCAAGGTTCTCCCATCTCCACAGAGGAAGTCTGGTGCTCTGTCTGAGTCACCATTGGGTTCTTGGTGACCTACCTGTCCAAGGCCCTTCTCCACAGATTGCTCAGTTTAGCTGGGCGGCCAGCTCAAGGAAGAGTCTTAGTGGTTCCAAACTTCTTCCATTTAAGAATGAAGGAGGCCACTGTGTTCTTGGGGACCTTCAATGCTGCAGAAATGTTCTGGTACCCTTCCCCAGATCTGTTACTCGACACAATCCTGTCAGCTCTATGGACAATTCCTCTGACCTCACGGCTTGGTTTTTGCTATCACATACACTTTCAACTGTGGGACCAAAATGTGATTTGCAAATATTTGCTTTGTCATTCTGGGGTATTGTGTGTAGATTGATGAGGGGAAACAAACAATTGAATCAATTTTAGAATAAGGCTGTAACGTAACAAAACGTGTAAAAAGTCAAGGGGTCCCGAATACTTTCGAAATGCACTGTAATTCAGGGTGCTATTTTCTCTTTTGGCCAGTAGATGGCACAAGAGGCTATCACAAATGTTTTGATGCTCTTCATTCTGATTCTACTCACCATGGAACAGGCAGGTGGTGATAGTGGTGTCCCCATAGAGATCCTATTAAATTACTAACTCCTAATCCTATGAGTACCTCAGTTTCAAGAGGTCTCGCAAGGTCTAATCAACAACAACAAAAAAGCCTAAGTAAACATCTTCATTTTACTGTTCATGTATTTTAATACGCTGTTTATTTTAGAGAAATAAAACGGTATTACTGGCAGTTAGCCATATTGATGTCAACTGTTTCTCGTCTTCCTGCCTGGTGACACTTCAGTCCTGAGAGTTGGGGGTGGAGGGGTCACGGGGGAGAAGATGGAGAGTTGGGGGTGGAGGGGTCACAGGGAGAAGGTGGAGAGTTGGGGGTGGAGGGGTCACAGGGGATAAGGTGGAGAGTTGGGGGTGGAGGGGTCACAGGAGAGGTGGAGAGTTTGGGGGGGGTATTTGGGACGAGAAGTGGGTGATATGGGGGTTGAAGGGGTGGGAGGGGGTGACTGGAGGGGGGGGGGGGGTGACTGGATCTTTCGTGGGGTGACTGGAGTGGGGGTTGACTGGATCTTTTTGTAGGGTGACGGGGTGGAGGGGGGGGGGTAGCTGGATCTTTTGTAGGGTGATGGGGTGGAGGGGGGGGTAGATTGATCTTTTTGTAGGGTGATGGGGTGGAGGGGGGGTAGCTGGATCTTTTGTAGGGTGGAGGGGGGGTAGATGGATCTTTTTGTAGGGTGATGGGGTGGAGGGGGGGGGGGTAGCTGGATCTTTCTGTAGGGTGACGGGGTGGAGAGGGGGTAGCTGGATCTTTTGTGGAGTGATGGGGTGGAGGGGGGGTAGCTGGATCTTTCTGTAGGGTGATAGAGGGTGGGGGGGGGTAGCTGGATCTTTCTGTAGGGTGATAGAGGGTGGGGGGGGTAGCTGGATCTTTCTGTAGGGTGATGGGGTGGAGGGGGGGTAGCTGGATCTTTCTGTAGGGTGATAGAGGGTGGGGGGGGGTAGCTGGATCTTTCTGTAGGGTGATGGGGTGGAGGGGGGGTAGCTGGATCTTTCTGCAGGGTGATAGAGGGTGTGCCTTCTATCTGGGACGCATCCCCTGCTTCCCTGACTGTTGACTAAGTGTCTCCACGCCTTCTAACAGGTGCATATGTATGCAAGTGCAGTAGCGGTCAGTTTTGCACAGCTCAAAATGTGTTGCTATTATAGATGGATGATGTAGCCTAGAAATACACAACTAAAGGGACTCTGGCTTCCCCAGGGGCTGTAGTAACCCACTGTAGTATCTTACATTGAGAATCAGGCTGAAGGTAACATCTGAAGGTAACATCTGAAGGTAACATATGAAGGTAACATATGAAAGTAACATCTAAAATTAACATCTGAAATTAACATCTGAAGGTAACATCTGAAGGTAACATCTGAAGGTAACATATGAAGGTAACATATGAAGGTAACATATGAAGGTAACATATGAAGGTAACATATGAAGGTAACATATGAATGTAATATCTGAAGGTAACATCTGAAATTAACATCTGAATGTAATATCTGAAGGTAACATCTAAAGATAACTCTCATATGTGTAGAACATTTCATAATGATGCATATTTATAAACACACAGCCTCACGTTGATATGTACAGGAAGTGGGGGAAAGGTATTTATATGTCTATGTAAATTAGTGTGTGCATGTGCGTGTGTGTGTGTGTGTGTGTTGGTGTCAGTGTAGTGGATGGGGTGTGTACCACAGCTGGTCAGAGAATGTATGAGTCACCATTTAAACGGCCCTCAGTGTGGAACCACCCGGCAATGATTCCCAATGAACCCTGAATGATCCTGATTGATCTCAGTAGGATCACACACATACACACTTCATTTTCGTATTGTTTTATTTGCAGTGTTACTGAGCAAACTATCCTGGTTAAATAAATATAAGGAATCCCTGCACATTGACTCAGTACCGGTACCTCCTGTACAGCCTCGTTATTGTTATTGTTATTTTTTACTTTAGTTTATTTAGTAAATATTTTTCTTAACTCGTATTGTTCTTAAAACTGCATTGTTGGTTAAGGGTTTGTAAGTAAGAATTTCACTGTCAGGTCTACTACACCTGTTGTATTCAGCGTTTCACTGTAAGGTCTACTACACCTGTTGTATTCAGCATTTCACTGTAAAGTCTACTACACCTGTTGTATTCAGCATTTCACTGTAAGGTCTACTACACCTGTTGTATTCAGCATTTCACTGTAAGGTCTACTACACCTGTTGTATTCAGCATTTCACTGTAAAGTCTACTACACCTGTTGTATTCAGCATTTCACTGTAAAGTCTACTACACCTGTTGTATTCAGCATTTCACTGTAAAGTCTACTACACCTGTTGTATTCAGCATTTCACTGTAAGGTCTACTACACCTGTTGTATTCAGCATTTCACTGTAAGGTCTACTACACCTGTTGTATTCAGCATTTCACTGTAAGGTCTACTACACCTGTTGTATTCAGCGTTTCACTGTAAGGTCTACTACACCTGTTGTATTCAGCATTTCACTGTAAAGTCTACTACACCTGTTGTATTCAGCATTTCACTGTAAGGTCTACTACACCTGTTGTATTCAGCATTTCACTGTAAGGTCTACTACACCTGTTGTATTCAGCATTTCACTGTAAAGTCTACTACACCTGTTGTATTCAGCATTTCACTGTAAAGTCTACTACACCTGTTGTATTCAGCATTTCACTGTAAAGTCTACTACACCTGTTGTATTCAGCATTTCACTGTAAGGTCTACTACACCTGTTGTATTCAGCATTTCACTGTAAGGTCTACTACACCTGTTGTATTCAGCATTTCACTGTAAGGTCTACTACACCTGTTGTATTCAGCGTTTCACTGTAAGGTCTACTACACCTGTTGTATTCAGCATTTCACTGTAAAGTCTACTACACCTGTTGTATTCAGCATTTCACTGTAAAGTCTACTACACCTGTTGTATTCAGCATTTCACTGTAAGGTCTACTACACCTGTTGTATTCAGCATTTCACAGTAAGGTCTACTACACCTGTTGTATTCAGCATTTCACTGTAAGGTCTACTACACCTGTTGTATTCAGCATTTCACTGTAAGGTCTACTACACCTGTTGTATTCAGCATTTCACTGTAAGGTCTACTACACCTTTTGTATTCAGCATTTCACTGTAAGGTCTACTACACCTGTTGTATTCAGCATTTCACTGTAAGGTCTACTACACCTGTTGTATTCAGCATTTCACTGTAAAGTCTACTACACCTGTTGTATTCAGCATTTCACTGTAAGGTCTACTACACCTGTTGTATTCAGCATTTCACTGTAAGGTCTACTACACCTGTTGTATTCAGCATTTCACTGTAAAGTCTACTACACCTGTTGTATTCAGCATTTCACTGTAAGGTCTACTACACCTGTTGTATTCAGCATTTCACAGTAAGGTCTACTACACCTGTTGTATTCAGCATTTCACTGTAAGGTCTACTACACCTTTTGTATTCAGCATTTCACTGTAAGGTCTACTACACCTGTTGTATTCAGCATTTCACTGTAAGGTCTACTACACCTGTTGTATTCAGCATTTCACTGTAAGGTCTACACCTGTTGTATTCAGCATTTCACTGTAAGGTCTACACCTGTTGTATTCGGCATTTCACGGTAAGGTCTACTACACCTGTTGTATTCAGCATTTCACTGTAAGGTCTACACCTGTTGTATTCGGCGCATGTGACAAATAACATTCAATTTGATTTGAGCTGGAAGGAGAGAGAGAGGAAGTGGGAAACGAGGTAAATAATGAATGATGTAGTCAGTGAGACTGAATGATGTAGTCAGAGAGACTGAATGATGGAGTCAGTGAGACTTAATGATGTAGTCAGAGAGACTGAATGATGGAGTCAGTGAGACTTAATGATGTAGTCAGTGAGACTGAATGATGTAGTCAGAGAGACTTAATGATGGAGTCAGAGAGACTGAATGATATAGTCAGTGAGACTGAATGAAGGAGTCAGTGAGACTGAATGATGGAGTCAGAGAGACTGAATGATGGAGTCAGAGAGACTGAATGATGGAGTCAGAGAGACTGAATGATGGAGTCAGTGAGACTGAATGATGGAGTCAGAGAGACTGAATGATGGAGTCAGAGAGACTGAATGATGGAGTCAGTGAGACTGAATGATGGGAGTCAGAGAGACTGAATGATGTAGTCAGTGAGACTGAATGATGGAGTCAGTGAGACTGAATGATGGAGTCAGTGAGACTGAATGATGGGAGTCAGAGAGACTGAATGATGTAGTCAGTGAGACTGAATGATGGAGTCAGTGAGACTGAATGATGGAGTCAGTGAGACTGAATGATGGGAGTCAGAGAGACTGAATGATGTAGTCAGTGAGACTGAATGATGGAGTCAGTGAGACTGAATGATGGAGTCAGTGAGACTGAATGATGGGAGTCAGAGAGACTGCAACACAGAGCTGAGGGTAGAACAACATTATTCTATAATGTACAGTAAAAATGGATGCATAAGTGCCTTTTAAGCTCTCAAGGAGAATTTTTTTTCAGAAAGGTATTTATTGTTGAGGCATCATTTCGTTAAGTTAACCTGTGCTCTCAGGTCCAACCGTTTGTGAAAAGAGTATGAGAACAAATCCTTCAGAAAGAGAGACTGAGAGACTGAATGATGTAGTCAGTGAGACTTTGAATGCTATTTGTTTGATTCTGTAACACACTTTCTGACCCTGGCACGGTGTGAACATCTGTTTTCTGACACGTTGGTTGGTTGGGTGAATAGATCGGGGACTCTGTAGAACATTAGGTTACACTGTTCTCCTGTCCAACTCCGTTACCATGTGAGCCAGCATGTCTGTAGCAGCTAGGGTTGCCATGGTGACGTGTTTGCTCCCGTTTCTTCCTCGCCGTGCCAGATACGTTCATGGATGCTGCCGGTACCCACATCCTTCCTCTGCTTGGCTCTGATTTGAGGTGAGATTCCTAGCAGTTATAGATTCATACCGTTATTGTGATAACCACGCGTGTGAACACTAATCATTCAGAGGTTCGAACAGCATATTGTCATTTTATGTTGGTACAGAGAAAACACATACAGTGTCTTCTGAAATTATTCACACTCCTTGACTTTTTCCACAATTTGTTACGTTACAGCCTTATTCTATAATGTATTAAATCGTTTTTTTCCCTCCTCATAAATCTACATACAATACCCCATAATGACATCACAATACCCCATAATGACATCACAATACCCCATAATTGCATCACAATACCCCATAATGAAAAAGCAAAAACAAGAGCTCTACGGACAATTCCTTCGACTTCATGGCTTGGTTTGTGCTCTGACATGCACTGTCAACTGTGGGACCTTATATAGACAGGTGTGTGCCTTTCCAAATCATGTCCAATCAATTGAATTTACCACAGGTGGATGCCAATCACGTTGTAGAAACATCTCAAGGATGAACAATGGAAACAGGACGCACCTGAGTTACATTTTGAGTCTCATACCAAAGGGTCTGAATACCTATTTATTCTGTTTATTATTTTTTATACATTTGCAAAAAATGTCTATAAATCTGTTTTCACTTTGTCATTATGGGGTTTTGTGATGTCATTATGGGGTATTGTGATGTCATTATGGGGTATTGTAATGTCATTATGGGGTATTGTGATGTCATTATGGGGTATTGTGTGTAGATTGTTGATGATTATTATTATTTTTTAATCCATTTTAGAATAAGGCTGTAACGTAATAAAATGTGGAATAAGTCAAGGGGTCTGAATACTTTCCGAATGCACTGTATATGCACACAGACACTCCTCTGCGCCATCCAACCAACAACCAAACAGGCAAAGCGTCAATACGTGACTAAGATTGAATCCTACTACACTGGCTTTGATGCTCGTCGGATGTGGCAGGGCTTGCAAACTATCACGGATTACAATGGGAAACCCAGCCGACAGCTGCCCAGTGACACGAGCCTACCAGACGATGTTCGCTTTGAGGCACGCAACACTGAACCATGCGTAAGAGCACCAGCTGTTCCGTAGCCGATGTGAGTAAGACCTTTAAAAATACCTTTAAACAGGTTAACATTAAGAAGTTTGCCGATGACACAACGGTGGTAGGCCTGATCACCAACGACGATGAGACAGCCTATAGGGTGGAGGTCAGAGACCTGGCAGTGTGGTGCCAGGACTACAACCTCTCCTTCAACGTCAGTAAGACCAAGGAACTGATCGTGGACTATTCCACAGATCCTCAAAAAGTTCTACAGCTGCACCATTGACAGCATCTTGACTGGCTGCATCACTGCTTGGTATGGCAACTGCTTGGCATCCAACAGTAGGGCGCTACAGAGGGTAGTGGGTACGGCCCAGTACATCACTGTGGCCAAACTCCCTGCCATCCAGGATCTCTATATCAGGCTGTGTCAGAGGAAGGCCCTAAAAATGGTCAACGACTCCAGCCACCCAAGTCATAGACTGTACTGGAGCGCTAAGTCTGGGCCCAAAAGGCTCTTGAACAGCTTCTAGCACCAAGCCATAAGATTGCTAAACAGTTACCTGGACTACAGTTACCGGGACTACAGCTACCTGGACTACAGTTACCTGGACTTCAGTTACCTGGACTACAGCTACCTGGACTACAGTTACCGGGACTACAGCTACCTGGACTACAGTTACCTGGACTTCAGTTACCTGGACTACAGCTACCTGGACTACAGTTACTGGGACTACAGCTACCTGGACTACAGTTACCTGGACTACAGCTACCTGGACTACAGCTACCTGGACTTCAGTTACCTGGACTACAGCTACCTGGACTATCTGCATTTACACCTTTTTGCTCTAATTATTTTTGCCTCTACAGCCACACACTGGACTCTATACCCACACACTAGACTCTACAGCCACACACTGGACTCTATACCCACACACTGGACTCTATACCCACACACTGGACTCTATACCCACACACTGGACTCTACACCCACACACTAGACTTTATACCCACACACTAGACTCTATACCCACACACTGGACTCTACACCCACACACTGGACTCTATACCCACACACTGGACTCTATACCCACACACTGGACTCTATACCCACACACTGGACTCTATACCCACACACTGGACTCTATACCCACACACTGGACTCTATACCCACACACTGGACTCTACACCCACACACTGGACTCTATACCCACACACTGGACTCTATACCCACACACTGGACTCTATACCCACACACTGGACTCTATACCCACACACTGGACTCTATACCCACACACTGGACTCTATCATTGACTTGCTACTGGTGTCCCACTGGTGTCCCATGTAATCAAATCAAATCATATGTTATTGGTTATCTAAATTAAGGGATTGTATAAGAATATGCACATATAAGAATATGGATGAGCGATGACCGAGCGGCATAGGCAAGGTGCAATAGATATATAAAATACAGTATAAACATATGAGATGAGTAATGTAAGATATGTAAACATTAAGATGTACAGTATATAGCCATGCTATCATTGACTTGGTACTGGTGTCCCATACTATCATTGCTCATTGTGGATTTATTCCCTGTGTTACTATTTTTTTCTATTATTTATTTATTTATTTCTGTATATATTCTGCATTGTTGGGAAGGGCCCGCAAGTAAGCCTTTCACTGTTAGTCTACACCTGCTGTTTATGATGCATGTGACTATTAAAATGTTATTTGATTTCATCAGTCACGGACCCTAGAGCCTTGAGGACGGCTGTGTGTGTGTGTGTGTGTGTGTGTGTGTGCGTGTGTGTCGTTTGAGAAATGATATTAATGATATTGGGGGCGACAGGTAGCCTAGTGGTTAGAGCGTTGGGACAATAACCAAAAGGTTGCTGGATTGAATCCCCCGAGCTGACAAGGTAAAATCTGTCATTCTGCCCCTGAACAAGGTAGTTAAGCCACTGTTCCCCAGTAGTCCGTCAATGTAAATAAGAATTTGTTCTTAACTGACTTGCCTGGTTAAATAAAAAAATATGAACCCACCCATTACCTCACTAAAACAAGCCCTTGGTATCACTTTGCCTCTTCTTCCTCCCCTTCCTCCTCTCCCTCCTCCTCCTCACAGTAACTCATGACGTATCCTGTTCTACAGGTTCTTTGCTTCAGAGGGTCAGAGAATGTGTACATTCCGCTGCCACAATATAGACGGAGACACTTATGTGTCAGATGTCTGTAAGAAGGGTCATCATGGGTACAGAGATGTGGCTGGCCAACCAAAACACAACAGAGATGTGGCTGGCCAACCAAAACCCCCAGAGATGTGGTTGGCCAACCAAAACACAACAGAGATGTGGCTGGCCAACCAAAACACAACAGAGATGTGGCTGGCCAACCAAAACCCCCCAGAGATATGGCCTTCCAACCAAAACACACCAGATGTGGCTGGCCAACCAAAACACAACAGAGATGTGGCTGGCCAACCAAAACACACCAGACGTGGCTGGCCAAGCAAAACACACCAGACGTGGCTGGCCAACCAAAACAGACCAAATGTGGCTGGCCAAGCAAAACACACCAGACGTGGCTGGCCAAACAAAACACTTCTCTCTCTCACCTTTTCTCTTTAGCTCTCTACCTCTCCCTCTTTCTTTTCTTTCTATCTTTCTCTCTTTTACTCTCTCTCTCCCAGAGTGCCCTGACAGATACAGCAGAACTTGCAGAAGCCTCCGAAAAGAGAATATTGTGAAACACTATTACGCCACTATTACTGTAGATACATTAAGGCTATTTTCTGAAATAACAATATGCAAAAATATTACATGTAGCTCCTTAAACCTTTTATTGCAGTGGATTAAATCAGGGTCACAGAGTGTGATTAAATCAGGGTCACAGAGTGATTAAATCAGGGTCACAGAGAGTGATTAAATCAGGGTCACAGAGTGATTAAATCAGGGTCACAGAGAGTGATTAAATCAGGGTCACAGAGAGTGATTAAATCAGGGTTACAGAGTGATTAAATCAGGGTCACAGAGAGTGATTAAATCAGGGTCACAGAGAGTGATTAAATCAGGGTCACAGAGAGTGATTAAATCAGGGTCACAGAGAGTGATTCTTGGTAGTCTGAAACAAATATACTTTGAAACAAAAGTATCCACCTCACACACGTGGTTATGGGCTTAAAAATAATAAGACACCTGAACCATGTCAGATATAGAGTTGACACTTATTCAGTTGTTAGTTTGCATTCCACTATTACACTTTATATACATCACAGAAGACTGACTTATAACAAAACTGTTTATTTTAAATAATCTTGCTTCTACACCTGCATTGCTTGCTGTTTGGGGTTTTAGGCTGGGTTTCTGTACAGCACTTTGAGATATCAGCTGATGTAAGGGCTATATAAATAAATTTGATTTGATCTTAATTAATGATGAAATTATGAAAAATATTAATAACATTCCACCCATGAGGCCAAAGAGGTGCTTTTGGTCATTGACTGAAGGAAAGAGCTACGGCCTCCTACCTTACCCGTCATCCTTAACCCTTCACCCCTGACCCCTGGCCTTTCAACCTGGCTCCCCCTCCACCCTCCCCCATTTCCTTCTATTCTCTGGGCACCGTGTGGAAGCCTACCCCCTCATCCTCCCCTCCTCCCTCTCTCTCTCCCCTCTTTTCCGAGTCCCAACCTGGAATTTCAGGGTGGTTTGAACAGAGTTCTCTCTCCATGGCAATGTGATTGGCGACCCCTGACCTATTCACCTCCAGTGAGGTAGGAATGCGGAGATAAAGGACAGTAGGGAGACCACTGGAATTCCTCTGAACTCCCATGTGTTTATACTCACTAACAAACACGCACACACACACACAGAAAAACACACAGACATACACACACACACACACACCCACACACACAACGATCAGTCATGCTCAAATCCACAACCACACATCACATTTCACATAAAAATATTCACAAAACAAATATGATAGGAATAATTCCCAACCCTATGTTTGACCACAGCCTCATTCAGAGATGGTCAGCTTGGTCATTTTGGTCCTACATGTAAACGTCAGTGGGGTTGTACGTTATGGGGATGGTTGGGGGTAGGGTGGGGAAGATTGACCAGGCGTGAAGGATCCTGGCTGCCATTTCTGTCTCCTTTGACCTCCAGGACAGGGAAGATGGTGAACACCATAGATATAGAACAATATAGATATAGAACAATATAGACATAGAACACCATAAATATAGAACAATATAGATATAGACCACCATAGATATAGAACACCACAGATATAGAACACCATAGATATAGAAAACTATAGATATAGAAAACCATAGAATAGAACACCATATATATATAACACTATAGATATAGAACAATATAAATATAGAACACCATAGATATAGAACAATATAGAAATGGAAAAATATAGATTAGGAACAATATAGATATAGAACACCATAGATATAGAACAATATAGATATATAACAATATGGACATAGAACACCATAGATATAGAACACCATAGATATAGAACACCATAAATATAGACCACCATAGATATAGAACACCACAGATATAGAACACCATATATATAGAAAACTATAGATATAGATATAGAAAACCATAGAATAGAACACCATAAATATAGAACACTATAGATGTAGAACAATATAAATATAGAACACCATAGATATAGAACAATATAGATATAGTACACTATAGATATAGAACAATATAGACATAGAACACTACAGATATAGAACACCACAGATATAGAACACCATAGATATAGAATACCATAGATATAGAACAATATATACAGTATTTAGACCACTATAGATATAGAACACTACAGATATAGAACACTATAAATATAGAACACTATAGATATAGATACCATAGATATAGAACACTATAGATATAGACACTATAGATATAGACACCATAGATATAGAACACTATAGATACAGAACACTATAGATATAGAACACTATAGATATAGAACACTATAGATATAGAACACCATAGATATAGAACACCATAGATATAGAATACCATAGATATAGAATACCATAGATATAGAACAATATATACAGTATATAGAACACTATAGCTATAGAACACTACAGATATAGAACACTATAAATATAGAACACTATAAATATAGAACACTATAGATATAGACACTATAGATATAGACACTATAGATATAGACACCATAGATACAGAACACTATAGATACAGAACACTATAGATATAGACACTATAGATATAGAACACTATAGATATAGAACACTATAGATACAGAACACTATAGATATAGAACACCATAGATATAGAACACTATAGATATAGAACACTATAGATATAGAACACCATAGATATAGAGCACTATAGATAAAGAACACCATAGATATAGAACACTATAGATAAAGAACAGTATAGATACAGAACACCATAGATATAGAACACTATAGATATAGGACACCATAGATATAGAACACTATAGATACAGAACACTATAGATATAGAACACTATAGATATAGAACACTATAGATATAGAACACCATAGATATAGAACACCATAGATATAGAATACCATAGATATAGAATACCATAGATATAGAACAATATATACAGTATATAGAACACTATAGATATAGAACACTACAGATATAGAACACTATAAATATAGAACACTATAAATATAGAACACTATAGATATAGACACTATAGATATAGACACTATAGATACAGAACACTATAGATACAGAACACTATAGATACAGAACACTATAGATACAGAACACTATAGATATAGACACTATAGATATAGAACACTATAGATATAGAACACTATAGATACAGAACACTATAGATATAGAACACCATAGATATAGAACACTATAGATATAGAACACCATAGATATAGAACACTATAGATATAGAACACCATAGATATAGAACACTATAGATATAGAACACTATAGATATAGAACACCATAGATATAGAACACTATAGATATAGAACACTATAGATATAGAACACCATAGATATAGAGCACTATAGATAAAGAACACCATAGATATAGAACACTATAGATAAAGAACAGTATAGATACAGAACACCATAGATATAGAACACTATAGATATAGAACACTACAGATATAGAACACTATAGATATAGAACACTATAGATATAGAACACTATAGATACAGAACACTATAGATATAGAACACTATAGATATAGAACACTATAGATATAGAACACCATAGATATAGAGCACTATAGATAAAGAACACCATAGATATAGAACACTATAGATAAAGAACAGTATAGATACAGAACACCATAGATATAGAACACTATAGATATAGAACACTACAGATATAGAACACTATAGATATAGAACACTATAGATATAGACACTATAGATATAGAACACTATAGATATAGATACCATAGATATAGAACACTATAGATAAAGAACAGTATAGATACAGAACACCATAGATATAGAACACTATAGATATAGAACACTACAGATATAGAACACTATAGATATAGAACACTATAGATATAGAACACTATAGATACAGAACACTATAGATATAGAACACTATAGATATAGAACACTATAGATATAGAACACCATAGATATAGAGCACTATAGATAAAGAACACCATAGATATAGAACACTATAGATAAAGAACAGTATAGATACAGAACACCATAGATATAGAACACTATAGATATAGAACACTACAGATATAGAACACTATAGATATAGAACACTATAGATATAGACACTATAGATATAGAACACTATAGATATAGATACCATAGATATAGACACTATAGATAAAGAACACTATAGATATAGAACACTATAGATATAGAACACTATATATATATAGAACACTATAGATACAGAACACAGCTAGGGAAAGCGCTAGAAAGGAATGAGTAAAGAGTTGAATGGCCAATTGCAGACCTTGCAAGCCATTGTGACGTGCCTGTAAGGACTGTTGAGTTTTTGTGTGGTTTGTGTGGTCCTTCAACTCTCTCCTTCACGTATCAGTCAATAAAAGCATTTTGGTTCACAAGTTCTTGCTTGTGTAAAGAGGTGAGAGGATTATTTATTTTTTACCTAAGAGGTTCTCAGTCTTTAAGTTATTTACTTTGCCTGTACAATATATCCACTTTCATTACAGTAATGTGCACATTTTAAAAAGTAAGATACAGAAACCATTTTAAAAGACTGAAGAAAAATGAACAGAATCAAATCTATGCATTTAGTACAGCACAGCATGGGGAAGAACAGTAATAAGCAAATATAATACAATATTTTGCTTTTGAAATAGTTCAACAGTGTTAAAGTTCTTGATATTATTGACTTACAAAACTAAACAAGATTCATATTTGAGTTTAAATCTAAAGTCTGACAAATCAATGGAAAAGGGGTAATAGACTAAATTAAAAAGTCATGTTTTAAATGCCCCTGTAGTTATCTAAGATGACTCATTTTAAATGTCCTTGCACTTCACTTTGCTGAACTGTTTAAACTCAGATGGAAGCCTTAGTAGCTTTGGTCAGAATTATAACAAGGTGAACAGATAGTAAGAGAATGTTGATTTATCACTTTCAACTGCCAAGTCAGGATATTTAACTGTTTAAAATTCAGAGTGTAAAATTATTAACAAGCAAACTAACTCTATCCATCGAGACATTATTATTACGGCAAAGATAGTTTCATGATTATCTCTCAAAAACAACCTTTATTCAAACAGCCAAATATATAGATTTACTAGAATTAAAATCGTACCCTTTGGTGATAATTAATTAGTATTGTTTTCTGGTTCTTCACTTTGTATAACCATATGAATATTACTCAACTTTAGCATTTTATGTCCAGATAATATATGCTATCTGTATTATTCATTTTCCCCAAATGTGGGATTATGTAGGTATATAAAAATATATAGAAAGATATAAAAATACATATTAAATTACACTTTTAATTGTATACACAATTACATACATTTGTATAAACGTATTTTTTTCCCCCGTTATAAAATCTTTTTTGAGGTACTTTTAACAATGTTTTATTTATCTTCCTAAACGAACGCAAATCATTTGTTATCAGCTCAAAAGTGAGCAACATTATAATTATGTTTGCATGAAGAAAACCATCAAATCACACACAATACAATCACAACCATTTGCCGTAGACCGAAACTATTTTGTAATTCGTTTGAAGATAATTTAAATTGAAATATCTATTATCAAATTTTTCCATTAAGAAATGTTAAATTCGATTTGGTTTTGACATTTGATGTTGTAGTTCAATAGTCTATATACTTGTAGGTCATTTGAGCCTATGAGCTTAGCAACCCTTTTCGAGGCAGACTATGTTGAAGGTAAAGGAGCTTCTCATACTACCATGTGTGGTCCAGTGTCCTTAAACATTTAACCCTTTAAATAACCTGGTTTACAACCCAAATATACTCTTCTTCACCCTCCTGACTGCTGTGTGTGTTACTCGCTCACCACCACAAATGAGAACGGCAGAGTAAATAATCGAAAAGTAGCTTATACATGACGAAACGTGTTTCTATTTAGCGAGAAAAGGGACAAAAACAAATGGTCTACAGTTTGGAGTCAACCAGGAACTATAGAGTCCGGAGGCTACAGATTAAGTCCCGCCCCTTGGAATGCGAGTATAGCGCCTCTCCACCGGCGGAGATATAGCATAACTTCCTTTCGGTACTGGCTGCAGAAACACATTCAGAAATACGCTCATCTATTTAACCTTTCATCGGGGGGGGGGTAGAGAGTGAGGGAGGGGAGGAGGGGAGAAGAGAGGGGAAACAGAAAATAGACACGTAAATGTTTCGTCGAGGCATGCAAAGAACAGAATCTAACTGTGCGACTTCTCCCAATAGGCTATAGGGCTGTTACATTGCTGGTAATTTACACACTGAGTGTACAAAACATTAAGAACACCTTCCTAATATTGAGTTGCATATTCAATGTGTCTGGGCGTGAACTCTACAAGGTGTGGAAAGCATTCAGGGATGCTGTCCCATGTTGACTCCAACGCTTCCTACTATTGTGTCAAGATGGCTGGATGTCCTTTGGGTGGTGGACCATTCTTGGGAAACTGTGAAACTGTTCAGGGTGAAAACCCCAGCAGCATTGCAGTTCTTGACACACTAAACCCATGCGCCTGGCACCTACTACCATACCCTGTTTAAAGGCACTAAAATCTTTTGTCTTGCCCGTTCACCCTCTGAATAGCACACAGACACAATCCATGTTTCAACTGTCACAAGGCTTTAACATCCTTCTTTAACCTTCCTCCTCCCCTTCTCTCCTTCCTCCTCCTCTTCATCTACACTGACTGAAGTGAATGTAACAACTGATGTCCGTAAAGGATCAGAACGTTCACCTGGATTCCCCTGGTCAGTCTATGTCCTGGAAAGATCAGGTGTTCATCATGTTTTGAACACACTGTTCCTACTTTTAACACATTCATGTTCAATGTACTAACTGGTAGCAGTTGTCCTTAGGTCAATCTCCTTATTTGATGATGCTGTGTGTGAGAGACCACATTTCTCTCCTGTTTGTCATCTGTGTTCATACATGTACGAGCAAACATGACTACAAGTGTATTTATGGATACAAATATTGTGATTTAAAAAAAATATATATATATCCAGTCTGTGATGTTTTTCACACAAACATTCATTCTTCTCCCAATAAATAAGGTTGAATTGAAACTGAACAAGTCAGATGAAATGCTCTGCTTTGCCTCTGAGTGTTGTGTAAGACTGGCGTTCCGGAGTTGAGGGGGGGGGGGGGGGGGGCAGGCATCAGAAAATGACATCACATCAATATCTCATTTTTCATTTATAACCCTTTTATCAAACTCAATGGAACTTTGTTCTCTCCCTCCACAAACCATGTGTCACGACTTCAACCGAGGCAGGCTCTCCTTCCCGTTCGGGTGGCGTTCGGCGGTCGTCGTCACCGGCCTATTAGCTGCTACTGATCCTTTTCTCCCCCTCCCTATGTGTTTATTTGTATCACCTGGTTTGGGGTAATTGGTAATTAGTGTGGCTTTATTAGCCAGCCAGATTGTATGCTTCTTTGTGCGGGATTGTTCGTCTGTTGCTGTGGATTTCGGGAGTGGGTTTTGTATTGTGTACTGGGTTTGTCTCCCGTGTTAGAGGACAGGTGTTTATGACACCCAGTAAGTCCGTGTTGGACATTTTGGTTTGCCGGTTAGGCATTAAATATCACCGCATTGAAGCTCTGCTGTTCCTGCGTCTGATTTCACACCCCACCGACACCCAGGTCGTTACAGAATCCCGCACCAATTTAAATGGAGTCAGCAGGAGCAGCAGCCAACCCTCTCCCATCGATGGAGGAACGGGTTCTCCACCACACAACTGTCCTCCATCGGATCGGATCCGCCATGGACCAAATGATGGAGAGAATGGAGCGATGGGAGAGGAGTGGGCTCCTCTCTCCACCTTCGGCTCCCCCCCCCCAGGACTCTTCATCCCCCGGCTCCAGCGCGCTCCGTCTTACGCTCCCGAGGGATTATGATGGAGCAGCGGCAGGTTGTCAGGGGTTCTTACTCCAACTGGAGCTATACCTGGCCACTGTTCGCCCCACTCCCTCGGGAGCGGAGAGGGTGAGTGTCCTCGTCTCCTGCCTAACGGGTCGTGCTCTGGAGTGGGCCAACGCAGTCTGGAATGGCCCGGACTCCGCGAAGGAGCACTACCCGGAGTTTACCCGTCGTTTTCGTGCCGTGTTTGACCACCCCACAGACGGCCGAGCGGCGGGTGAGAGACTATTTCATCTCAGGCAGGAGAAGAGGAGCGCACAGGATTTCGCGCTGGAGTTCCGGACCTTGGCCGCGGGATCAGGGTGGAACGACAGGGCCCTTATTGACCACTACCGGTGTAGTCTCCGGGAGGACGTCCGCAGGGAGCTAGCGTGTCGGGACATCGCGCTTTCTCTAGATGAACTTATTGACATGTCTATCCGACTGGATACTCTGCTGGCTGCCCGCGGGCGTTCGGAGAGGGTCCTGTGCGTTCCACCACCCAGCGCCCCGGCTCCCATCCCGATGGAGTTGGGAGGGGCCGCGCCTAGGGGTACCGGAGGAGGAGGCCCCCCCTGCACCAACTGTGGTCGGAGAGGACACACGTTCGACCGGTGCTGGGGGGGTCTGTCTGGGAGTCGAGATGTCAGGCGGAACGCTTCTCGATCACCCCAGGTGAGTCAGCACCAAACTCACCCAGAACCCCCTGTTGGTCACATGTTTGTCTCAATTTTTTTCCTTTATTTTTTCCCCTCTTCCCAGCATAGGGCACTAGTCGATTCAGGTGCAGCTGGGAACTTTATGGATCGCGGACTCGCCCGTAAGTTGGGCGTTCCGCTTGTGCCGATAGATTCTCCCTTTCCCGTTCACTCCCTAGATAGCCGGCCATTAGGGTCAGGGGTGGTCAGGGAGGTCACAGTTCCCCTGGACATGGTAACGCAGGGGAATCATAGGGAACGTATCAGTCTCTTTATTATTGATTCGCCTGCGTTTCCAGTGGTGCTGGGTGTTCCCTGGTTGGCCCGGCACAATCCCAATATTTCGTGGAGACAGGGGGTTCTCCAGGGGTGGTCAGAGGAGTGTTCTGGAAGGTGTCTGGGAGTTTCCATTGGTGCCACGTCGGTGGAGAGTCCAGACCAGGGTTCCACGGTGCGCATTCCCCCCGAGTATGCCGATTTGGCAATCGCTTTCTGTAAAAAGAAAGCGACGAAATTACCACCACATCGACCGGGTAGGGATTGTGCGATAGATCTCCAGGTTAACGCTGCGCTTCCTAAGAGTCACGTGTACCCTTTGTCCCAAGAGGAGACGTTGGCTATGGAGACATATGTCGCGGAGTCTCTGGGACAGGGGTACATTCGGCCCTCCATCTCACCCGTCTCCTCGAGTTTCTTTTTTGTGAAGAAAAAGGAGGGAGGTTTGCGTCCGTGTATTGATTATAGAGGTCTAAATGCCATCACAGTGGGGTTTAGTTACCCACTACCTCTCATCGCTTCGGCGGTGGAATCATTTCACGGAGCGCAGTTCTTTACAAAACTGGACCTCAGGAGCGCGTACAGTCTGGTGCGTATTCGGAAAGGAGATGAGTGGAAAACCGCATTTAGTACCACATCGGGCCACTATGAGTACTGCGTCATGCCGTATGGGTTAAAGAATGCTCCAGCCGTTTTCCAATCCTTTGTAGACGACATTCTCAGGGACCTGCACGTGCAGGGGGTAGTTGTGTATATCGATGACATTCTGATCTACTCAACTACTCACGCCGCGCATGTATCTCTGGTGCGCAAAGTGCTTGGCAGACTGCTGGAGCATGACCTATACGTCAAGGCTGAGAAGTGTGTGTTCTCCAAACAAGCCGTCTCCTTCCTGGGTTATCGCATTTCCACCTCGGGGGTGGTGGTGGAGAGTGACCGCATAAAGGCCGTGCGTAATTGGCCGACTCCAACCACGGTGAAGGAGGTGCAGCGGTTTTTGGGTTTTGCCAACTACTACCGGAGATTTATCCGGGGTTTTGGCCAGGTGGCGGCTCCCATTACCTCACTGCTAAAGGGGGGCCCGGTGCGGTTGCGGTGGTCGGCGGCGGCGGACGGAGCTTTCAACAGGTTGAAGGCTCTGTTCACGGATGCTCCCGTGTTGGCGCATCCGGATCCCTCTTTGGCATTCATAGTGGAGGTGGATGCGTCCGAGGCTGGGGTGGGTGCCGTGCTATCACAGCGCTCGGGTACGCCACCAAAACTCCGCCCCTGCGCTTTCTTCTCTAGTAAGCTCAGTGCAGCGGAGCGTAACTATGATGTGGGGGATCGGGAGTTGTTAGCGGTGGTCAGGGCTCTGAAGGTGTGGAGACACTGGCTTGAGGGGGCTAAGCACCCTTTTCTCATCTGGACCGACCACCAGAATCTGGAGTATATTCGGGCAGCTCGGAGACTGAACCCGCGTCAGGCAAGGTGGGCCATGTTTTTCACCCGGTTTCGGTACACGTTGTCTTATAGACCAGGCTCCCAAAACGTAAAGGCTGATGCATTGTCCCGCCTTTACGACACGGAGGATAGGACCACCGAACCCACTCCCATCATCCCCGCCTCGAGGCTGATAGCGCCAGTGGTATGGGAGGTGGACTCGGACATCGAGCGGGCGCTACGGGCGGAACCCGCGCCTCCTCAGTGTCCGGCGGGCCGTAAGTACGTACCGCTTGGTGTTCGGGACCGACTGATTCGGTGGGCTCATGTCCTACCCTCCTCGGGTCACCCTGGGGTGACGAGGACCGTGGGGAGCCTTC
Source organism: Salvelinus fontinalis (assembly GCF_029448725.1). Lineage (NCBI taxonomy): Eukaryota > Metazoa > Chordata > Actinopteri > Salmoniformes > Salmonidae > Salvelinus > Salvelinus fontinalis. The sequence goes on along the minus strand of NC_074668.1, from coordinate 1,504,216 downwards.
GGGGGAGGTATTGGTGGCCTACCTTAGCTCGGGACGTTAGGGTTTATGTCTCCTCCTGTTCGGTATGCGCTCAGAGTAAGGCTCCTAGGCACCTTCCTAGAGGGAAGTTGCAACCCCTCCCCGTTCCACAACGACCATGGTCTCATCTGTCCGTAGACTTCCTGACAGATCTCCCCCCTTCTCAGGGAAACACTACGGTTCTGGTCATTGTGGATCGGTTTTCTAAGTCCTGTCGTCTCCTCCCGTTGCCCGGTATCCCTACTGCCCTACAGACTGCGGAGGCCTTATTCACTCACGTCTTCCGGCACTACGGGGTGCCGGAGGACATCGTTTCTGATCGGGGCCCCCAATTCACGTCCCGAGTATGGAGGGCGTTCATGGAGCGTCTGGGGGTCACGGTCAGCTTGACTTCCGGTTTTCACCCCGAGAGTAATGGGCAGGTGGAAAGAGTGAACCAGGAGGTGGGTAGGTTTCTGCGGTCGTATTGCCAGGACCGGCCAGGGGAGTGGGCGAGATACATTCCCTGGGCCGAGATGGCCCAGAACTCCCTACGCCACTCCTCTACTAATGTGTCCCCCTTTCAGTGTGTGTTGGGGTACCAGCCGGTTCTGGCACCATGGCAGCCGAGCCAGACCGAGGCTCCTGCGGTGGAGGAGTGGGTACAGCGCTCCAAAGAGACCTGGAGGGCCGTCCAGGAGTCCCTCCAACAAGCTACTACTAGGCAGAAGAGGAGCGCTGACCGCCACCGCAGTGAGGCCCCCGTGTTTGTACCGGGGGAAAGGGTCTGGCTCTCGACCCGAAACCTACCCCTCCGCTTGCCCTGCCGGAAGCTGAGGCCGCAGTGTGTAGGGCCCTTCAAAGTCCTGAGGAGAATAAACGAGGTGTGTTATCGGTTAAAACTCCCTTCCTATTATCGTATTAACCCCTCGTTTCATGTGTCTCTCCTCAGGCCGGTGGTAGCTGGTCCCCTGCAGGACGGTGAGGTGCTGGAGGTCCCTCCTCCCCCTTTAGACATCGAGGGGTCCCCGGCGTATACGATACGGGCCATTCTGAACTCAAGACGCCGGGTGAGGGGCCTGCAGTACCTCGTAGACTGGGAGGGGTACGGTCCGGAGGAGAGGTGCTGGGTACCGGTGGAGGACATTTTGGATCCATCTATGTTAAGGGATTTCCATCGCCTCCATCCGGATCGCCCTGCGCCTCGTCCTCCGGGTCGACCTCGAGGCCGGTGTCGGCGCGCTGCGGGAGCCACGCGTCAGAGGGGGGGTACTGTCACGACTTCAACCGAGGCAGGCTCTCCTTCCCGTTCGGGTGGCGTTCGGCGGTCGTCGTCACCGGCCTATTAGCTGCCACTGATCCTTTTCTCCCCCTCCCTATGTGTTTATTTGTATCACCTGGTTTGGGGTAATTGGTAATTAGTGTGGCTTTATTAGCCAGCCAGATTGTATGCTTCTTTGTGCGGGATTGTTCGTCTGTTGCTGTGGATTTCGGGAGTGGGTTTTGTATTGTGTACTGGGTTTGTCTCCCGTGTTAGAGGACAGGTGTTTATGACACCCAGTAAGTCCGTGTTGGACATTTTGGTTTGCCGGTTAGGCATTAAATATCACCGCATTGAAGCTCTGCTGTTCCTGCGTCTGATTTCACACCCCACCGACACCCAGGTCGTTACACCATGATTTTATCTTCACTAATCAATGTGTGAATAGTTCATTCATCCCAAATGAAGCCAGTAAAACTCTCATTGGTTGTAGATTTGACATAGTTATTTGTTTCGTTTGTTTCATTCCAAAAAAAGGTAGTGTAGTGTAGCCTACTTCCTGAAAAAGGAAACTGAGCATTCTGGGTAGGAAGAATGTCCATGGGTGCATCTCAAAAGTCTTCCCTTATTTATTGTCTTTTTCTCAACATCCATTGCTCTTCTCTTCTGTTCACTTCTCTTTTCTTGAATCAAGGACTAAAGGACGCAAGGAGGAATCAAGACTAAAGGGCGCAAGGAGGAATCAAGACTAAAGGGCGCAAGGAGGAATCAAGACTAAAATGAGGAATCAAGACTAAAGGACGCAAGGAGGAATTAAGGAAAGACAGATGGGAAGGAAAGAATGAGAGAGAGGAGAGTGAGAGAAGGAGAGAGGGGAGAGAGAGAAGGAGAGAGGGAGAGGGAGAGAAGGAGCGAGAGAAGGAGGGTGAGGATAGAAGGAGAGAGAGGAGAGAAGGAGAGAGAGAGGAGAAAGAGACAAGGAGAGAGAGAAGGAGAGAAGGACAGAGAGAGAAGGAGAGAAGGACAGAGAGAGGAGAGAGAGAGAAGAGGACAGAGAGAGAAGGAGCTATGGAGTGAGGGAGAAGGAGAGAGAAGGAGAAAGGGACAGAGAGAGAAGGAGAGAAGGACAGAGAGGAGAGAGAGAGAATAGGACAGAGAGAGAAGGAGCTATGGAGTGAGGGAGAAGGAGAGAGAAGGAGAAAGGGACAGAGAGAGGAATATAGAAAGAGCCCAGACAAATAATGACTTCAGGGAGATCATAGCAGCCCTCGCAGGTTGTCAGTTGACCTTTGACCTAGTGCAAGGGGGCTGCGTGGTGTGTGGAGGAAGTGATGATGTCGTCGAGGGGGAACCCAGGGAGGGAGTGACATTAGGTTATAGGAAGATGTGTTGGACATACTGGGTGGCGGGATAGACTGGAGTCTTCTCATTATCTTCTCATTCTCTTCTCCTCCTCCTCTTTACCCGCTTCTCCACTCCTTTTCTTCTCCTTTTCCTCTCCTCCTCTTTCTCCTCTCCTGTGGAGGCTTGGTTGGAGAGGGGTGGCTGCCAGTTATGTTTTCTCTCTCTCTCTCTCTCTCTCTCTCTCTCTCTCTCTCTCTCTCTCTCTCTCTCTCTCTCTCTCTCTCTCTCTCTCTCTCTCTCTCTCTTCTTTTCTCTCTCTCTCTCTCTCTCTGTCTTCTTTTCTCTCTCTCTCTCTCTCTCTCTCTCTCTCTCTCTCTCTCTCTCTCTCTCTCTCTCTCTCGCTCTTCTCCCTCTCTCTCTTTCTCTATCTCTCTCTTTCTCTCTCTTATCCACATCTCTTTCCTCTCTCTGTCTCTCTCTCTCTCTCTTTCTCTGTCCTCTCTCTCTCTCTCTCTCTCTCTCTATCTCTCTCTCTGTCTTCTTTTCTCTCTCTCTCTCTCTCTCTCTCTCTCTCTCTCTCTCTCTCTCTCTCTCTCTCTCTCTCTCGCTCTCTTCTCCCTCTCTCTCTTTCTCTCTTTCTCTATCTCTCTCTCTCTCTCTTTCTCTCTCTTATCCACATCTCTCTCCTCTCTCCCTCTCTCTCTTTCTCTGTCTTCTCTCTCTCTCTTCTCACTCTCTCTCTTTCTCTCTTTCTCTATCTCTCTCTCTTTCTCTCTCTTATCCACATATCTCTCCTCTCTCTCTCTCTCTCTCTCTTTCTCTGTCTTCTCTCTCTCTCTCTTTCTCTATTCTCTCTCTATTCTATATTTTTCTCTCTTCTTTCTCTCTCGCTCTCTCTCTCTTCTTTCTCTCTCTCTCTCTTTCTCTCTCTCTCTTTCTCTCTTCTTTCACTTTCTCTCTCTCTTCTTTCACTTTCTCTCTCTCTTCTTTCACTTTCTCTCTCTCTTCTTTCACTTTCTCTCTCTTTGTCTGTCTCTCTCTCTTTCTTTTTCTCTCGGGGAAGCTCCATGGCGCCACTCTGCCTGGGGGTAACCTGAGCCTGCTCCCTACCCTGACATCTGGGAATTCTATGGGTGCTGACCCTCACAGGTCAGAGGTCAAGATGAGAGAGTTGGGGGTGAGGGGGATGGAAAGAGAGGGGGGGGCATCTAGTTTGCTAGTTTCCTCTTTCAGTACCAACAGGGACTAACCTCCTCACCCTGGAAAGAAGGCTGGGGGAAGATCATCATGGCTCATTGTTCAGTCTAGCCTGGTCTAAATCTGGTCCCAGATCTGTTTCAGCTGTTGCGCTACTCCAAACGTTGTTGCACAATCAGGAAGGAGGGGGTGGGGGAACAGGTAGCTGACTAGTGGTGTCTTTTCAGCAGTCTGGGGGGTAGAATCTAGTAGTGTCTATTCAGCAGCCTGATGGTCTGGGGGGTAGAAACTAGTATTGTCTATTCAGCAGTCTGATGGTCTGGGGGGTAGAATCTAGTAGTGTCTATTCAGCAGTCTGATGGTCTGGGGGGTAGAATCTAGTAGTGTCTATTCAGCAGTCTGATGGTCTGGGGGGTAGAATCTAGTAGTGTCTATTCAGCAGTCTGATGGTCTGGGAGGTAGAAACTAGTAGTGTCTATTCAGCAGTCTGATGGTTTGGGGGGTAGAAACTAGTGGTGTCTATTCAGCAGTCTGGGAGGTAGAAACTAGTGGTGTCTATTCAGCAGTCTGATGGTCTGGGGGGTAGAAACTAGTAGTGTCTATTCAGCAGTCTGATGGTCTGGGGGGTAGAAACTAGTGGTGTCTATTCAGCAGTCTGATGGTCTGGGGGGTAGAAACTAGTGGTGTCTATTCAGCAGTCTGATGGTCTGGGGGGTAGAAACTAGTAGTGTCTATTCAGCAGTCTGATGGTCTGGGGAGTAGAAACTAGTGGTGTCTATTCAGCAGTCTGATGGTCTGGGGGGTAGAAACTAGTAGTGTCTATTCAGCAGTCTGATGGTCTGGGGGGTAGAATCTAGTAGTGTCTATTCAGCAGTCTGATGGTCTGGGGGGTAGAAACTGGTGGTGTCTATTCAGCAGTCTGGGAGGTAGAATCTAGTAGTGTCTATTCAGCAGTCTGATGGTTTGGGGGGTAGAAACTAGTGGTGTCTATTCAGCAGTCTGGGAGGTAGAAACTAGTAGTGTCTATTCAGCAGTCTGATGGTTTGGGGGGTAGAAACTAGTGGTGTCTATTCAGTAGTCTGATGGTCTGGGAGGTAGAAACTAGTGGTGTCTATTCAGCAGTCTGATGGTTTGGGGGGTAGAAACTAGTGGTGTCTATTCAGCAGTCTGGGAGGTAGAAACTAGTAGTGTCTATTCAGCAGTCTGATGGTTTGGGGGGTAGAAACTAGTGGTGTCTATTCAGCAGTCTCATGGTTTGGGGGGTAGAAACTAGTGGTGTCTATTCAGCAGTCTGATGGTCTGGGAGGTAGAATCTAGTAGTGTCTATTCAGCAGCCTGATGGTCTGGGGGGTAGAAACTAGTGGTGTCTATTCAGCAGTCTGATGGTCTGGGAGGTAGAAACTAGTGGTGTCTATTCAGCAGTCTGATGGTCTGGGAGGTAGAATCTAGTAGTGTCTATTCAGCAGCCTGATGGTCTGGGGGGTAGAAACTAGTGGTGTCTATTCAGTAGTCTGATGGTCTGGGAGGTAGAATCTAGTAGTGTCTATTCAGCAGTCTGATGGTTTGGGGGGTAGAAACTAGTGGTGTCTATTCAGCAGTCTCATGGTTTGGGGGGTAGAAACTAGTGGTGTCTATTCAGCAGTCTGATGGTCTGGGAGGTAGAATCTAGTAGTGTCTATTCAGCAGCCTGATGGTCTGGGGGGTAGAAACTAGTAGTGTCTATTCAGCAGTCTGATGGTCTGGGGGCTAGAAACTAGTGGTGTCTATTCAGCAGTCTGATGGTCTGAGGGCTAGAAGCTCTTGACCAGTTTGTTAGTTTTAGCCATGATGCTCCTGTACCGCCGGCGTCTGAGTGATGGAAGCAGGGAAAACAGGCTGAGGTCCCTGATGATCTTCTTGGCCTTCCTGTGACACCTGGTGTTGTAGCTGTCCTGGAGGGCAGGCGGTGAGCACCCAATGGTGCATTCAGCTGAGCGTTCCCACCTTCTGTAGCACCTTGCTGTCCTCGCCGGTGGAGCTGCCGTACCAGGCTGTGATGCAGCCCGACAGTATGCTCTCGATGGTGCTCCTTTAGAACACTGTGAGGGCCCTCGTGGACAGGACGAATTTCTTCAGCATCCTGAGGTTGAAGAGTCACTGTCGTGCCTTTTTCACCACAGTGTCCCTGTGGTTTGACCATGTCAGCGCCTCGGAGATGTGTATGTCAAGTTTTTGACCGTCTCCACGGCGGCCCCGTTGAGGATGGGGGTGTGTCCAGCCTGGTTTCTCCTGAAGTCTACAATCAGCTTCTTTGTTTTGCTGACGTTGAGGGAGAGGTTGAGGAGAGGAATGATGGAGAGAGATGTGAGAGACAGTGAGAGAGAGAGAGAGAGAGAGAGAGAGAGAGAGAGAGAGAGAGCGAGAGACAGAGAGAGACAGAGAGAGAGAGAGAGAGAGAGAGAGAGAGAGAGAGAGAGAGAGAGAGAGAGGCAGAGAGAGAGGAATAGGGGAAGTGTGAAGGGAGAGGTGTTTACAGGGTGGCTCACACCCCCCAGTGACCAGAGTAACTGCATTACAGGCCATATACACCAGGCCTAAACGCATCATAAAACTAAACCTAACCCTAACCCTAACCTTAAACCGCCCATGTACACCTCCTAAACTTCATATACGAATGGGTGTGTGTGTGTGTGTGTGTGTGTGTGTGTGTGTGTGTGTGTGTGTGTGTGTGTGTGTGTGTGTGTGTGCGTGCGTGCGTGCGTGCGTGCATGCGTGCGTGCGTGTGTGAATGGAAGTTGGAGAGACAGAGGAACAGACCTGGAGCTTTACACATCCAACCTCCAGACGCTTGATGCCTTGATCCAACAGGTCCTCTCTTTCTCCCCTTGCCAATATACAAGGGACAATAATCAATAATCAAAGACAGACAGACAGACAGAGATAGACAGAGAGAGACAGGCAGAGAGACAGGCAGAGAGGGAGAGAGACAGAGAGAGAGATAGAGAGAGAAAGACAGAGACACAGGCAGAGAGAGAGGCAGAGAGAGATAGAGAGAGACAGACAGAGAGAGTGAGAGACAGGCAGAGAGAGAGACAGGCAGAGAGAGGCAGAGAGTGAGAGAGACAGAGAGAGAGACAGAGAGAGAAAGAGAGAGAGAGAGAGAGAGAGAGACAGAGAGAGAGACAGGCAGAGAGAGAGATATAGAGAGAGACAGAAAGAGAGACAGACAGAGAGACAGGCAGAGATAGAGAGAGAGAGAGACAGAGAGAGGCAGAGGGAGGCAGAGAGAGAGAGAGAGAGAAAGAGAGAGAGAGACAGAGAGAAAGAGAGAGAGAGACAGAGAGAGAGAGATGCTAGAAAATTGGAAGGGTATGGTACATTGGGGTAAAGAAGGAACTGCTCATTTCAAGACAAGAGAAGCCAACAACAACATTAAGCATCAAGGTGAGAGGAATTAGTCACATCTTGATGTCCTTCTTCTCAGTGTGACTGTAAATGATCTGCCAGGAGCCAGAATGGAGCTTGTTTCTTCAGAGATCAAGCTTGGGCAGTGGATCTCTGCTGAAACCAACACTGCGCAATGGATCAAACATGGATGATTTACAAGGACATCCATTCTGTAAAAGTGACCAAATGAACTCATGGCAAATCCACAACTCCTCACAGTTTCAAACTATATTGTCTCATTTAGAAAACAACTAGGAAGTAATTGAGGGACTACATTCATGCACCTGGCATAGCATCCGCGATATCAACCAGTGCAACCACAGGAAATTGTGTTTTTGTTATTGTACTGCGTAGCTTTGAATTTAGCCAGTGTCTTACAAGTTTGTCATCCAAAAATCCCAAATGTTTTCAAAGCCATTCTTTTTGTGATGGTATGTACTATTAGCATGTGTACGTAAATGTGAATGACAAGGAAATGATTTGTGAGAGAACGGATTAAAACATAGACTACATCAACATCGGGCTACTACACTATTAATAAATATCCATTAATTAAACAACAAAAAACCCTACGGACAAAACATTGACTGAAGAGGACAACATCTAATAATTATTTACAAGAGCAAAGTTGAAAAATGGTAAAGAAGAAACATTTCTATCACTTCCAAAGGAGGAATACTTGTTCAGGAAAATATTTTCTTATCTAATGCAAACTACATTGGGATAATAATAAGATGTGATTAAGTTAAAATGCTTTAACCCTAAAAGTGCCAACATATTTCGACCCCTAAAGCACCAACGGGGCTCATGTTTGACCCGTAAAGCACCAACAGGGCTCATGTTTGACACCCTAAAGCACCAACAGGGCTCATGTTTGACCTGTAAAGCACCAACAGGGCTCATGTTTGACCCGTAAAGCACCAACAGGGCTCATGTTTGACCCTTAAAGCACCAACAGGGCTCATGTTTGACCCTTAAAGCACCAACAGGGCTCATGTTTGACCCGTAAAGCACCAACTGGGCTCATGTTTGACACCCTAAAGCACCAACAGGGCTCATGTTTGACCCCCTAAAGCACCAACAGGGCTCATGTTTGACCCATAAAGCACCAACAGGGCTCATGTTTGACCCATAAAGCACCAGCAGGGCTCATGTTTGACCCCCTAAAGCACCAACAGGGCTCATGTTTGACCCTTAAAGCACCAACAGGGCTCATGTTTGACACCCGAAGCACCAACAGGGCTCATGTTTGACCCCTAAAGCACCAACAGGGCTCATGTTTGACCCCTAAAGCACCAACAGGGCTCATGTTTGACCCATAAAGCACCAACAGGGTTCATGTTTGACCCCCTAAAGCACCAACAGGACTCATGTTTGACCCCCTAAAGCACCAACAGGGCTCATGTTTGACCCCTTAAAGCACCAACAGGGCTCATGTTTGACCCCAGAAGCACCAACAGGGCTCATGTTTGACCCCTAAAGCACCAACAGGGCTCATGTTTGACCCCTAAAGCACCAACAGGGCTCCTGTTTGACCCCCTAAAGCACCAACAGGGCTCATGTTTGACCCTTAAAGCACCAACAGGGCTCATGTTTGACCCCTAAAGCACCAACAGGGCTCATGTTTGACCCCCTAAAGCACCAACAGGGCTCATGTTTGACCCCCTAAAGCACCAGCAGGGCTCATGTTTGACCCCTAAAGCACCAACAGGGCTCATGTTTGACCCCAAATCTATCAAACAGTATCACTTCTTATTTTATTTACCTTTTTTAACACAAGTAAATCGTTTAAAATCCCCAAATTAATGATATATTTTAAAATGTATACACATTTATAATAAAAATTTGATGTTTAAAAATACATGTTTTTCATGTAACTTTGGAATGCTATGGGCTTTCAATTCAGTTCCAATTACATCTGAAAGGTGAGACTCTCAACTTGGTATAGAGACATTGACTGGAATCTATAGATGTATTTATTTATTTGTAGTTATTTTTTAGTTATAGTGGCTGCCACACCTCCCAGGAGCCAAATCTGGATTGGCTCCATATCTGTATATCTTCAGGGTACATATGCCCATTTCTTTATTTTTTTTTTTTTTTTACTATTTACTATTTTACATTTTCCCCAGAGTGCAAAAGAGAGATTATTTTTCATTCGTCCATATTAAGACAGAAGTTATTGTAAATTGTGTTTTCAATGTCGGTAATGTGTATTTTGAGAAAATCCTAAAATTTCAGAAGGATATATTTTTTTTTAAGACTTTGAAATTAGGACTTTTTTGAACGCTTGGGGTCAAAATGGACCCCCCAGTTGGTGCTTTTGGGGTTAACAATACCACACACTTCCCCAACAAGTTAGTTGCTTTATAATCATGCTATTGAGCATTTACTAAGTCTAAATAATTAATCCAATCCATTTGAAAGATTACTTTAACATCATACAAATTATGATAACATAGCTACTGCTCTATTTTCTAACAGCATCACGCCATGAGGCTCCTCAGAAAGTGAAACGAGTGGGAAAATCATGAGATTCATGAAGGGAAGAAAAAACCCGACAGAACATTTGATTGGCTACAACGATTTACATGAGTGGATGTACTGTTTTGCTGTTCTGATTTCAAGGTGATTTTGATATCATTTGTTTTGATTTTACAATCTTGAAGCTGTAGCTTTTGATCTGATTTATTGCTTTCATTCATGACACGACTGAATTATGTAGAATGCACAGTTACATTTAGACAACCCTTAAAAAACACAACATACTACATTCAATTAAAAAAGGTCCAAGCAAATAAGAAATAACTAACAAGAAATTACAAATAGCCTATAACCTATCAACCTTTTAACTGTACTTTAAATAAATAAGAGCTTCTGCTAAATTACATAAATGTAAACGTATTTCTACTTTTAATCAATCTGATGACAAAGAAAACATTATTCTGATAATCAAATTCAATGTTGAAGTTCAGTTTCAGTTTTTGTGACAAAGTTATCCAAATAAACGGTATCCTTTTTTTGTTGAATAATACGACGTCGTATTATCAGAGTCCTCATTTCACCTTCCAGTGAAAGTTTAAGGACATCTTTAGGTGAAAGAATGCTTGCGGATATGTTAAGAGACATTCAAACAGTTTTGTAAAATATATAAGGCAAGGTTGAGCAGCGAGGAGCGTCTCCGTCGTTGTTCATGTCTGGTCACGTGTCTAAGTTAGGGGTGGGGATACGGATGTATATAACTTTTCCCTCTGAATCGTTTCGTTTCTGATTGGCTTAGAGGAACAATGTGACACGTTAGCTGGCGCCTTGTTATCAACATTGTTGAGTTTTTTTTTTTTTTTTACCCACAAAAAAAAAATGCATTAAAGCTTTAGGGAACTACTATAGGACAGGACTACACTACATTTGAGTGGAACGAGAACAATGTCTTCAGGAAAGTGATGCTGCATGTCTGCCTAACCCTGGACCTCGAGTACTCTCGGGTAGGGGGTTTTAACTTACAAACAGTTGCCTGTTGACATATAGGCCTATACATTGAATATGTATATAGGTTGTGTGTCCGTTGAGGGTGTTTGGGGTGAGAATTGTGCTGGCTGTTTGAAACACTTTCTTCGCATACGCCTAACCATGCAGGGCCGTTATGTTGATAACTGTAGCATACAGAGTACAGACCCCGTCGGTTTTAAGGGCCAATGTGACGATGCCATGAGGGCCAGAGAAAGTCTGTAGGGGTGGCGTTGAATCAACGTCTGTTGCATATCCTTCTCTGTAGACAATGCAAACGTTACAGAATAACAAAATGTTACAAATTCAGTTGATCATATGGCCCCTATACGTTGTACTTTGTAGTTTATACTGCCGTTAGTATTAGCTATACTCCATCACAATGAAACCTACCTTGAACTTAAATGGGCAATTCACTGCCAGCAGTTGTACCAGATTCTGCTACTAATGATAGACAATTATTTACAATTTTGTTGATTAGAAAATTATGATTTTTGTTGTTGTTGCTGCAATTATACCAAACCTATGGCCTTCACAATCAATTTACAAATTGTAATATTTTCCTAAATAGTTTACAAATAGTTTACAAATTGCAAGACTATAAGCTACACAAAATAAAACAGTGGCTTTATGAACTATTATAATTTAGTAATTTACAATAAATATTCCTACTTGCTTGTCACTTGGAAATTCTCTATTAGCCTATTGTACATTGTGAGGAATGCATCAGACAGGAAACAAACCGACACATTTGATTAAACATGGATTCTAAATGCATTTTATTAGAAACTATTACAGAAACTAATATATGTATATTTTCTATCAAAATAAGGAAAGCTATATGAATCCGTTCGATAAAAATAAAAAAAAACTCGACATTACTTTTACTGATGGGAGGGTAGAGCAACACAACGGAAAGTATCAATCAATGTACATTTTCCCATTCATTAGGTCAAGTCAGGGCAGATGTCCCGCCCCCCGTCAGACCCCGTCATACTCACCCATTTCACTCCTCCCCTTCCCAGCCCTTTTGCAACTGTAGGCCTATATACTGTAACAATATGACTTGCAGTAAACTGTTTAATTGATAGTGACAAATGGCATAAAGTATAACATTAACAATAGAATGAAGCAAGACAAAGCAATATAGTCTGAATAAATGCATACATATTAATACATGTAGGAGCAGCACCACATTGTCTCATTGGCCCCTGATACTATCTTTAAGAGTTTTTTATTTAATTATTACAATTTCAACAACAAACTTTTTTTTTTACTGCCATACTTCCCTTTTTTCTTAGCTTTTTTAAAGTGATGGGAAAAGTTAATGATTGACCAAAGTCACTTTTATTTAACATCTTTCAAACAAATTATTTCAGTTAAAAGTCTGCATTGTCCTTTGGTCTGTTTTTCAATTTCAAGTTTCACAAGGCCTCTAGAAGTGCAAAGTGATATTCACATATATTTGCTATGCTGTAATATGAAAACAATTGACCTGTCAGCCAACCTGCTTGCATCAATCACATGCAATTACAATAAAATACTGTAAAATACAAACCCCGCCTCCCCTCAATGAATTTAGTTAATTAATTAATCCATTCATTTATTCATTACAATTATGTACAAATATTACAGTAAGACTATTAGTAATGTAAAACCGATTTTTAGCGACATGCTGTACTGTACATTTACAGCTTTATACTGGCAGCAGAATTGCCAGCAAATTACTGTAATTATATAATACTACTGTGTTGCTCTAATGATTACAGTAGGCTAATTTACAGTATAATGCTGCATTGTATAATACAGCACTGTTTTTCTTATTGTAAAACATTTTACAGCATCCCTAATGTAAAGCAAAATTACAGTATTTAGCTGGCGACTCTGCTGCCATTATAATGTTGTAAATGTCCTGGGAAAGGTTTTACAGTGTATGAGCTGATTTGCAACACGTGTCCATCACATGCCATATAGTGTAGCATGTGATGCCTACTGCAAAATTGCACAATAACTCACAGAGGAATAGGAACTCGCTCAAGACAAGCAGCACTGGCAAACAGACACGTTTTGTAGGCCTATAGCCTATATCCTTGTCACGCGTTAAATAATAGGTGCCCATGCCTTCGAACATAAGCTGTATTTAAAATAAAAAAAATAACAACAACAAAAAAACACTCTTGTTGGATCCTGTGAAAAGAGAACACATATAATTAAATGTTTGGTGGAGTTGAAATGTCAGTTGGCAAAATGGTGACGATATGTGGCATGTCAAAGTGAATTAGCTCGACAGAGGAAACCGGGAACCGTCATAACTAAATATGGGCATGTTCTACGAACTTCCTCCGGCGGGCTCACGCTGCTGCACATACCTCGGAGCAGGATGTATTAGTTTAGCTCCGCCCCACTCTACACTTATAGCCACACACTCAGACGCGCGCACACATTCTTTACATAGCTTATCGAACACATCATAGCAAACGAGTTTCATCTGCAGTCTGTGCGCCGAGAGGGGAGAATAGAGGGAAATGAAGAAGTGCTTTATATGCTTCTGAATGTTCAGAAGAAAATTACCGACCAGAGTAATAATACAATTCAGATTGAGAGAGCAAGAGAGAGAGAGAAGAACTTTGACATTTTGAGTGTAATATTTTTCACTTTTAATTGTTTATTTCACTTTTGTTTATCCCTTTCACTTGCTTTGGCAATGTAAACATATGTTCCCCATGCCAATAAAGCCACTTTAATTGAAATTGAGAGAGAGAGAGAACTTTCTAAACTCCTGCCAAATGTATGACCATATTGGAAACAGTCAGATTACACAGACCTACAAAGAATTCGAAAACAAATGACATTTTGATAAACTCCCATATCTATTGGGTGAAATACCACAGTGTGCCATCACATCAGCAAGATTTGTGACCTGTTGCAACAAGAAAAGGGCAACCAGTGAAGAACAAACAACATTGTAAATACAACCTATATTTATGTTTATTTATTTTCCCTTTTGTACTTTAATTATTTGCACATCCTTACAACACTGTATATAGACATAATATGACATTTGAAATCTATTTCACTTGCTTTGGCAATGTAAACATGTTTTCCATGCCAATAAAGACCCTTCAATTTAAATTTAAATAGAGAGAGAGACACAGAGAGAGAGAGAGACAGAGGGAGAGAGAGCGGGCGAGGGGAGGTGTGCACGTGTCCCCTCTCTCGCTGCTCTCCCTCTCCTGCTCATCTCTCTCTCGCTGCTCTCCCTCTCTTGTCGCATTTGGAATTCACTCCGTGGCTGACATCAAACGCTCTCGGCCGATTAGCTGCACAATCAGGTCCCCACAGAAGGGGGGGGGGGGGGGGGGCTGCGTGGTAGCAAAAGGCGGGTTATTTTCCCACTGGACAATGCCATTATTTCAGCTCCATTGGTCAGGAATGTCGGATTTCACAGACCGCTGCCCTCCTCCAAGCGTGGAGTAAAGAGGCTCCAGTGAACGGTAGAACAGCCTGCCTTCCCTCCGAGCCTCTCCACCTCAGGGCCCAACCTGCCCAGCCAGCCCTCCGTCCTCCCTCGGCTCCCTCTGTTACCAACCATCCCCAAAGCTGTTATTTCCTTTACCTTTGTATTATTATACACTGTACCTACACTAAACACTAGTAATTACCGACAGCGTATTAGTTTCAAGCTACATTTTTTTTAAAGTGCATAGCAACTCCATGTAATAAAAATAAACAAACTTAACAGCGTTGTTATTTAAAAGTCATAATAATTAAATGGGTATATTATTTTTATCACAAATATTGCAGTATTTGTATTTAGTTAAGTAATGCATATAATTATGCATTTTGGCAGTAAGGGCAGTAATTACTAAATTATAAAGTGTGTTGTGAGAATTCTCTAAATCAAATCAAATTATATTGGTCACATACACGTGATTAGCAGATGTTATTGTGTGTGTAGCGAAATGCTTGTGTTTCTAGCTCTCGACGGTGCAGTAATATCTAACAAGTAATATCTAACAAATTACACAACATGTACCCAATACACACTAATCTAAGTAGGAATGAATTAAGACTATATACATATGGACAAGCGATGTCAGAGTGGAACAGACTAAGATACAGTAGAATAGTATAGAATACAGTACATACATATGAGATGAGTAATGCCAGATATGTAAACATTATTAAGTGAATGAGATACTGTAGAATAGTATAGAATACAGTACATACATATGAGATGAGTAAAACCAGATTTGTAAACATTATTAAAGTGACTAGCGTTCCATTCCTTAAAGTGGCCAGTGATTCCTAATCTGTGTCTATAGGCAGCAGCCTCTAATGTGCTAGTGATGGCTGTTTAACAGTCTGATGGCCTTGAGATAGAAGCTGTTTTTCAGCCTCTCGGTCCCAGCTTTGATGCACCTGTACTGACCTCGCCTTCTGGATGATAGCGGGGTGAACAGGCAGTGGCTCAGGTGGTTGTTGTCCTTGATGATTTTTTTGGCCTTCCTGTGACATCGGGTGCTGTAGGTGTCCTGGAGGGCAGGTAGTTTAAAATCAAATCAAATCAAATGTTATTGGTCACATGCACATGGTTAGCAGATTTTAATGTGAGTGTAGCAAAATGCTAATGCTTCTAGATCCGACAGTGCAGCAGTATCTAACAGGTCATATCTAACAATTCCACAACAAAACCTAATATCTAACAATTCCACAACAAAACCTAATATCTAACAAATTCCACAACAAAACCTAATATCTAACAATTCCACAACAAAATCTAATATCTAACAATTCCACAACAAAACCTAATATCTAACAATTCCACAACAAAACCTAATATCTAACAATTCCACAATAAAACCTAATATCTAACAATTCCACAACAAAACCTAATATCTAACAATTCCACAACAAAACCTAATATCTAACAATTCCACAACAAAACCTAATACACGCAATCTAGTAATGGAATGGGATGAGAATTTACAGTATAAATATAAAATATATGGATGAGCAGTGACAGAGCGGCTAAGATGCAATAGATAGTAAAGAATAGATAGTGAAGGATACAGTATACATTATATACAAATGAGATGAGTAATGTGAGATATGTAAACATTATTAAAGTGGCATTATTAAAGTGGCTAGTGATTTCAAGTCTGTGTCTATAGGCAGCCGCCTCTCTGTGCTAGTGATGGCTGTTTAACAATCTGATGGCCTTGAGATAGAAGTTGTTTTTCAGTCTCTCTGTCCCAGATTTGATGCACTTGTACTGACCTCGCCTTCTGGATGATAACGGGGTGAACAGGCAGTGGCTCAGGTGATTGTTGTCCTTGATGATCTTTTTGGCCTTCCTGTGACATCGGTGTTGCGTTGTGCAGACCGCACCACCCTCTCGAGAGCCCTGCGGTTGTGGGCGGTGCAGTTGCCGTACCAGGCAGTGATACAGACCGACAGGATGTTCTCAATTGTGCACCTGTAAAAGTTAGTGCGGGTTTTCAGTGACAAGACACATTTTTTAAAGCCTCTTGAGGTTGAAGAGGCGCTGTTGCTCCATCTTTTTCACACTGTCTGTGTGTGTGGACCATTTCAGTTTGTCCGTGATGTGTACACCGAGGAACTTAAAACTTGCTACCCTCTCCACTACTGTCCCGTCGATGTGGATAGGGGGCTGCTCCCTCTGCTGTTTCCTGAAGTCCACGATCAACTCCTTTGTTTAACTGACATTGAGTGTGAGGTTATTTTCCTGACACCACACTCCGAGGGCCCTCACTTCCTCCCTGTAGGCTGTCTCGTCGTTGTTGGTAATCAAGTTTACCACTGTAGTGTCGTCTGCAAACTTGATGATTGAGTTGGGAGGCGTGCATGGCCACGCAGTCATGGGTGAACAGGGAGTACAGGAGAGGGCCCAGAACGCACCCTTGTGGGGCCCCAGTGTTGAGGATCAGCGGTGTGGAGATGTTGTTACCTACCCTCACCACCTGGGGGCGGCCCGTCAGAAAGTCCAGTACCCAGTTGTACAGGGCGGGGTCGAGATCCAAGGTCTCAAGCTTAATGATGAGTTTGGAGGGTACTATGGTGTTGAATGCTGAGCTGTAGTCAATGAACAGCATTCTTACATAGGGTATTCCTCTTGTCCAGATGGGATAGGGCAGTGTGATGGCGATCGCATTGTCTGTGAACCTATTGGGACGGTAAGCAAATTGGAGTGGTTCTAGGGTGACAGTTAGGTTGGAGTTGATATGATCCTTGACTAGTCTCTCAAAGCACTTCATGATGACAGAAGTTAATGCTACGGGGCGGTAGTCATTTAGCTCAGTTACCATAGCTTTCTTGGGAACAGGAACAATGGTGGCCCTCTTGAAGCATGTGGGAACAGCAGACTGGAATAGGGATTGATTGAATATGTGCGTAAACACACCAGCCAGCTGGTCTGCGCATGTTCTGAGGACGCGGCTAGGGATGCCGTCTGGGCCGGCAGCCTTGCGAGGGTTAACACCCTCTCTCTGGGCTACGTTGGTGGCACTGTATTGTCCTCAAAGCACGCAAAGAAGTTGTTCTTCCCCGGTAATGCGTTGGGCAGACCGCACCACCCTCTGGAGAGCCATGCGGTTGCGGGCGGTGCTGTTGCCGTGCTACTTGGTGATACAGCCTGACAGGATGCTTTCAATTGTGCAGCTGTAAAAATTTGTGAGGGTTTTAGGTGACAAGCCAAATTTCTTTAGCCTCCTGAGGTTGAAGAGGCTCTGTTGCGGCTTCTTCACCACACTGTCTGTGTGGGTGGTCCATTTCAGTTTGTCAGTGATGTGTACACCAAGGAACTATATTACATGTGGACATCAATAGGCTATTTGCGTAGTTACACACAAACCGTACATCTATGGGAGGGTTGCATAATGTACCTTTTCTGTAAAGAAACTGTATTGTGGTAACCTTTTAATTTTTTTATTTTTTACCTGGCAAGTCAGTTAAGAACAAATTCTTCTTTTACAAAAACAGCCTACGGGGAGCAGTGGGTTAACTGCCTTGTTCAGGGTCAGAACGACAGACTTTTACCTCGTCAGCTCAGGGATTTGATCCAGCAACCTTTCGGTTACTGGCCCAACACTCTAACCACTAGGCTACCTGCCACACCAGATTAGACTAACTCAACACAAATAGGCAGTCGAAACTAACTCAACGCAAGTTCATGACAGAAGTACTTCAAGTGCAAAACCCCTAACATATTCTCCTGATAATAAAGTGTATAGAAATGCATCTCACACAAGAGCAAGTGGCACACTATCAGCCTAACTTGTCTATGTATTCTTTCATATAACCATGACATAAAGTAATTAAGAGAATCTCTCACTACCGAGGCAGGTAATGATAAATGTGTGAATGGCAGGCAGAACTTGTTTTCATTGTTAGAATAAAACTCTCCGGTGACGTTTCTTGGTATGTGACCAATCCTGAAGGTTATAAGATAGTTAAATACCTCAAAATTCCTCCAATGGCGCGTCACGCGGCAAAGACTAGCGCAGAAACGGGCCAATCGGAAATAGGCATGCAAATAAGGAATTTGCTTCAGCAAGAGCTGAATGTCAACTAGTCAAAGATGGAGTCTGGAGCTAGGAGGCCGTGAGGCTGGCCATGGACGATATAGCATTTTCTATTTGGAAGACAATGCCAGGCGACAACGCGCCATGCTTCGCAGACATCACTACACTGAAACGGATGCGCGCTTGTGGGAATACAATCGGATACATGCGGGGCATTTGCGCTTAGTCAAAAGCTAACGGCAATTTAACTTGACGGCAATTTAACTCGATTTTTCCGTTCCTTCTATCTGCCTTCAAAGAATTGTCCCTCCCTCGGCCAGGTACCATTCATGACATTTGGGGCCCCTCTCTCTCTCTCTCTCTCTCTCTCTCTCTCTCTCTCTCTCTCTCTCTCTCTCTCTCTGTGAGTAGCATCCTGGTGGTGGAGCGGAAATGGCGGGAGCTTGTAGCGAAATATGGATGTTGAGTAGGGTGTGGAGGGGAGGGGTATGCACTCGGCTGAGGTAGTTTGAAGTGTGTGTGTGTGTGTGTGTGTGTGTATTGGGGGGGGGAGCTGGATAGGGATTAGGGGTGTGATTGACAAGTGGATGTACATGTATGCATTATGTGTCAACGCACCATGACTGAGATCGGATTTGATAAATCGGAATTCTCCTGACGCCCTGAAACTGAGTTGACAAGAGTTTCGTATGAGTAAACGTTCTATCACGTGGACTATATAGCCGGCTACATTCAACGCATGGACAGTTAACGAGTGGACAGACACTCCAACAGCATTAAATACAGTTGTGAAATACACGGGTTTAAACATCCCAAGTGTCCCTGAGAACAGTTGTTCAATAAAAATGTAGGAGCTTGATTGGGATGGTAGCGAGAGAGCTGTCTTTACAGGAGAGGCCTAGTCAGTTTGTATATTCTTTCAATGCTTTCCCAGAAAACATTTTCAAGAAAACTCAACTTAACAGTACAGCAACATTTTTCTTGATGTTTGTTATAGGCCCACATAAAGATAACTGCTATTGTAACGTCTCAAATAACTCGAAATACTGGACTTAACCGTTCCCCGGTATACCTAAAACAAATCCCTACTCTGTGAAGGATATTGCTGCATTTGTTTGCGTAAACACGTCAGCGTGTGTGTGTTGATGGTGTGTGTCAGACTGGAGTGAAGACACAGTTTGGGCTTCTCAAAATGTCCACTTTGGTATTTTGGGACTAGCAAGGGATTCAAACTCAAAGGCCCGTTGGACGTTAGAAATAACAACACCTCCACCGGTCCCGCCCCTCCGGAACACGAACGAGAGGATTTCTTTGGCCATAAGGCCAAGAATAGTATGTATTAAATCAAGGTTTCTGGTATTGTATTGGAATGTGCTCTTTGTCCTATATATCTTTTCTCCTCCATAGTTTCCGTCTAATCTATATCGTGTTTAGTCCTACCTTTTAGTAGACTATAAACTAGAGAAATATCGTACATTTTTATTTGGGTAATTAAAGGTTAAATAAAAAATAAAATGTAGGTAATTGGTGTTTTATTTCGCACGCACTTAGACGTTATGGTTTATGTATGATTTAGTCTCTGAAATGGTATTAATGAGCGCCTTGAAATAGAAGAAGAACATCAATGACGAGACCCATCGTTATATAGTTTAAAAGGTAAAAAAAAAATGGGACTCATTTAAATCGCAAAACACATTTTTGCAATTGAAGATAAATTGTTTGAGGGCCGTTGAATGTTATAATAGCTTTTGCTGATCTCTTTAAGTCTTTCATGGTGGTATTTTTGTTATTGTATCCTGCTCGGTAAGGCACTCTTTATATAAGCTTACATTTATTTTGGACAGTTTCGTTTTCGTTGCTTACTGTTGACATAGTTGTGTTTTTTGTTGTTATTATTTATGCAAGTAATATTTAACTGGTTTGTGACAGAATTGTTGGTCTGTTTATCGAATTAACAAGGACCTTTAGGCCATATAGGTTGGGTGATAGGCTAACCAGTGCTGTGGGAGAAAATTAAGAAGTGCACATTTACACTGTCAAAATAGACTACGTGTCTAGGCCTGTGCGGTTGTTAGCAGACACTATTCGTTCACTATTTGGGTGGAAACGAAATAAATGGAATTGATTTAAATGTTGTTGTCCGGGGCTCTTTTAATTTTGTACTACTGTGAAATCAGATGAGCAGTGCAATATTAAAAGGGCATTGGCTGACAAAAAAAACCCGACACCCCCCCCCCTAACTTCCTGACTTGCACCTCCTTTTGGGATGTGAGTGATCTCCGGTTACAACGGCATTGCTCAATTTCTCTATATAGGCTTATCACATGGAATAAAAATAGTCGATGCTTTTAATTGATATATTTTATGCAGTCATTTCCTTTGTTGAGATAGACGTTTTTTTGTACATTAAAGTTACTATGAATCCTGTATGAAATTAACACACAATTCAGGAATATGTCACAATGGAAGAGCTCATTTGACGCTTTGATCACACTGACAGTGTCATTGGGCAAAATAGCACGCAGCATCATCTGGATATGTGTGCAACAAAAGTTCAACATTCACCTTCTGCTACCATTTCTGTCAAGCCATCTACGTATACAGTTTTTGACGCATACGTTCGATAAATCCAACATATGCACCACACTGAACACACTGCAACTGCCTCTGCAACTCAATGCTGTAAGGCAAACGCAGCGTTTCATTGGAAATGAATGTAATTCTGGTGTACCAAAATGCAATGATGCTGTCGGTGTGATCGAAGCGTTAGTCATGTTTGTGGTTAGAATTAGCCATTTTTTTGACCCACTTGTGTTTGGGTTGTGATAGATGGACTTAAGCTAACAATAGTGTGGTGTTTGAATTGATTTAGCCTCTGACGTCTATACACTGACAGAAAGCAGGGTTGGTTAGAAATTCAAGTCATATTTTCATTATAGAAAGAATATTGATGAGAGGATGATCTCAGATAGGCCTGTAGTGATTACATAAGGATTGCGTAAGGATTGCATAAGGATTGCATAGTGATTGAATAAGGATTGCATAGTGATTGAATAAGGATTGCATAAGGATTGCATAGTGATTGAATAAGGATTGCATAAGGTTTGCATAAGGATTGCATAGTGATTGAATAAGGATTGCATAAGGTTTGCATAAGGATTGCATAGTGATTGAATAAGGATTGCATAAGGTTTGCATAAGGATTGCATAGTGATTTAATAAGGGTTGAATAAGGATTGTATAATGATTGCATAAGGTTTGCATAAGGATTGCATAGTGATTGAATAAGGGTTGAATAAGGATTGTATAATGATTGCATAATGATTGCATAAGGTTTGCATAAGGATTGCATAAGGATTGTATAAGGATTGTATAAGGATTGTATAATGATTGCATAGTGATTGAATAAGGATTGCATAATGATTGCATAAGGATTGCATAAGGATTGCATAAGGATTGTATAATGATTGTATAGTGATTGTATAATGATTATATAATGATTGCATTTGGTCTAATTGGTCATTTATGCGAAACAGCTCTCCAACTACTAGGCTTCTTTACTCTACGTTTTGGCTTTTCAGTCATTCTTTATTTGTGTGTGCGTGTCTGTGTGTGTGTGTGTGTGTGTGTTCATTAACCCCCAAGTGCGCAGAGGTCAGCTGCTTTGACGATGTTGCACTACTGTTCCATCGGCTGAAGCAGTGCAATAGTATTGTCATAGCATCCGGCCTCCGCCACGGCTTCCCATGCAATCGGATGCTATGGACTGAGGGGTATATATAAGCACAGGAGTGAGTCCTCCCTCCCTGGGCCTATAGGCTAATACTGCAGGCCTTCCTTCTCCCTGGGCCTATAGGCTAATACTGCAGGTCTTCCTTCTCCCTGGGCCTATAGGCTAATACTGCAGACCTTCCTTCTCCCTGTGCCTATAGGCTAATACTGCAGACCTTCCTTCTCCCTGGGCCTATAGGCTAATACTGCAGACCTTCCTTCTCCCTGGGCCTATGGGCTAATACTGCAGGCCTTCCTTCTCCCTGGGCCTATAGGCTAATACTGCAGACCTTCCTTCTCCCTGGGCCTATAGGCTAATACTGCAGACCTTCCTTCTCCCTGGGCCTATAGGCTAATACTGCAGACCTTCCTTCTCCCTGGGCCTATGGGCTAATACTGCAGACCTTCCTTCTCTCTGGGCCTATAGGCTAATACTGCAGGCCTTCCTTCTCCCTGGGCCTATAGGCTAATAATGCAGGCCTTCCTTCTCCCTGGGCCTATAGGCTAATTCTGCAGGCCTTCCTTCTCCCTGGGCCTATGGGCTAATTCTGCAGGCCTTCCTTCTCCCTGGGCCTATAGGCTAATACTGCAGGCCTTCCTTCTCCCTGGGCCTATAGGCTAATTCTGCAGGCGTTCTGGCCCCTGCTCTGAGTTGGCATATCAAAACCCATTCCACAAACCCACCATTATGACACGTAAGTTTAAAGTGCTGTTAATAACATATATCTGAATGTGCTCCATAACGCTCCATAATGCCATAAGGCTACACTCCACACTGCCATAAGGCTACACTCCACACTGCCATAAGGCTACACTCCATACTGCCATAAGGCTACACTCCATACTGCCATAAGGCTACACTCCATTATGACATAAGGCTACACTCCATACTGCCATAAGGCTACACTCCATACTGCCATAAGGCTACACTCCATACTGCCATAAGGCTACACTCCATAATGCCATAAGGCTACACTCCATACTGCCATAAGGCTACACTCCATTATGACATAAGGCTACTCTCCATAATGATGTAAGGCCACATAAGGCTACACTCCATACTGCCATAAGGCTACACTCCATACTGCCATAAAGCTACACTCCATTATGACATAAGGCTACACTCCATACTGCCATAAGGCTACACTCCATACTGCCATAAGGCTACACTCCATTATGACATAAGGCTACACCCCATACTGCCATAAGGTTACACTCCACACTGCCATAAGGCTACACTCCATTATGACATAAGGCTACACTCCATACTGCCATAAGGCTACACTCCATAATGCCATAAGGCTACACTCCATAATGCCATAAGGCTACACTCCATTATGACATAAGGCTACACTCCATAGTGACAAGTCTACACTCCATAATGCCATAAGGCTACACTCCATACTGCCATAAGGCTACACTCCATAATGCCATAAGGCTACACTCCATACTGCCATAAGGCTACACTCCATACTGCCATAAGGCTACACTCCATTATGACATAAGGCTACACTCCATAATGCCATAAGGCTACACTCCATACTGCCATAAGGCTACACTCCATTATGACATAAGGCTACACTCCATACTGCCATAAGGCTACACTCCATTATGACATAAGGCTACACTCCATACTGCCATAAGGCTACACTCCATACTGCCATAAGGCTACACTCCATAATGCCATAAGGCTACACTCCATAATGCCATAAGGCTACACTCCATTATGACATAAGGCTACACTCCATAATGCCATAAGGCTACACTCCATTATGACATAAGGCTACACTCCATTATGACATAAGGCCACACTCCATTATGACACAAGGCTACACTCCATAGTGACAAGTCTACACTCCATAGTGCCATAAGGCTACACTCCATTATGACATAAGGCCACACTCCATTATGACATAAGGCTACACTCCATAGTGACAAGTCTACACTCCATAGTGCCATAAGGCTACACTCCATTATGACATAAGGCCACACTTCATTATGACATAAGGCTACACTCCATAGTGACAAGTCTACACTCCATAGTGCCATAAGGCTACACTCCATTATGACATAAGGCCACACTCCATTATGACATAAGGCTACACTCCATAGTGACAAGTCTACACTCCATAGTGCCATAAGGCTACACTCCATTATGACATAAGGCCACACTCCATTATGACATAAGGCTACACTCCATAGTGACAAGTCTACACTCCATAGTGCCATAAGGCTACACTCCATTATGACATAAGGCCACACTCCATTATGACATAAGGCTACACTCCATAGTGACAAGTCTACACTCCATAATGGGATAGATCATATGGAGAAGAGCCATGCAACCAAAATGCCTGTTTTTTTTACCCTGGTAGAAAGGGCCTCTATTGGCCACGCCTCCGAAAAAAAGAACATTTTGTTCAACAGTCAGAACTTCAGAGGTCGTCTTCGTTTGCTTTGGAAACCACGTGTTCAGATTAAGTAACATTGGAACAATGCTTCGAAGTCAGTTTCCCAACTTTTCACACGTTTTGTGAAATCGTGTAATGTACACATTGGTTTACTGCTACACCCGTCTGCGCCATACTGGTGTCCCATTCTAGTCTAATTGTATTACATTGTCAAAAATTGGCTTTGGGTTTAGTTTAAATTAAATGTCAATTTTGAATGTTTACACAAAACATTATGCCAGAGTAACAGGATTTCCGCGTGTAGGCCTTTATTAATCAAACATTGTTTTTAGTCTAAATGTATATAATTTAAATTTATATTGCAGTCACACGTTGCGAAAACTTAGAAGTGATTAGATAGGGGCGACAGGGTAGCTTAGTGGTTAGAGCGTTGGGCTAGTAACCGAAAGGTTGCAAGTTCGAATCCCTGAGCTGACAAGGTACCAAATCTGTCGTTCTGCCCCTGAACAGTTAACCTATTGTTCCTAGGCCGTCATTGAAAATAAGAATTTGTTCTTAACTGACTTGCCTAGTAAAATAGGTTATCTTGCATGTAGTAGGGCCCATACCTTAATGTATTCCTCAAATAACAACAATTTAGACTTTTCTTGTATGAAATTGCATTTGTTAAGAAGTTTGTATTTTCGAAATATTGTTGTTTGATTGTATAATCTTATGTATTTATTTGTTAGTGATAGAAATACTTGTATTTATTTATTAAAACAATAGTTGTCTTCCTATTTTAACAGTTTGCAGCTAAAATAAGTCTGAAATCTAAAATGAAGATAACAGGCAGCCAAACAACAATGACAATGTATCTTTCTTAAAAACAAAGTGATTGTCATTCTCACTAAACAACAAACCTTGAAATCTCCTCTCAATTCAAAACATTTACCAGATTTGTAAATGTGTTGATTATAAAAAAAAAAAAAATATATATATATATATATATATATATATATATATATTCTCGCCCATTTCTACAAAAGACCAATCTTTTAGAAGATGCAAGCCATAGTTGAGATTAATTTGTTTGGGACGGTAAGCATGTGATATGCTCGGTTATAATCCAATTATAACTGCGAGGATTTTTTGTAAACATGTCTTTTTAATCTGAAAGCATAATTTCACTCCTCGGCAGATCCTATACTGGAAGACGTTACGGTGTGGGTGGGAAAGGGGCTAGTTTCCTATTTGCGGCAGGTCGTTGGGGGGATGGGGCTATTTTTAAGGAATGCAAGGGGGAGGGGAGGGGATGGGAGGGCAGGTCCCATTCTGAAGGGGGGAGGTGTGAGGGGTGACGCCTCTGGATAAATTTCATCCTTGATTACTGGGACTGCAGTGTGTGTCTTTCACTTAGTGAACCTTTAGTCTAAATGTGTCTAGCCTGCAACTTCCTTTTTTTTTAAAAATGTAGATCAAAACATTGTAGGCTACAGCGCATGCCCCCATTTACAGTTAAAAAGACGCTGTTCTCCAGAGCGATTTACACTAGTGAGTTGATACATTATCTCGTACTGGTCCCCGTGGGACTCGAACCCACAATCCTGACGTTGCAAGCGCCATGCTCTATCAACTAAGCCACACTGGACCCCGTGGTCTGTGTGTGTGTGCGCAACATCATGAATTTGGATGCAATGCAAGCACCCTATTTTGCACCAGAGTTTACTATATGTAAGTCTACCTCTGTTCGTGTTGATCAGCTCTTCTTCTGAAGAACCCCGAGCATCGATGGAGGTTTGCATAATGTGAAACAAGCCTATTCAGGCGTAGCATGCAGGCGTTTTTTGGAGACCGCCATAGGCCTTGGTAACCAGTCGAATGTGGATAGAGTGGGTGATACGCTAACGCAAGACTTTGAGAGGTGCATGGGGGGGTTAAAGATTTCAAGATGGTAGGCCTACTTCTGAAGTCCCTTCTGGAGGAAAAAAACAGCACGTGGAAGCTTGTCGTATCGCAGCCTATATGCTGGCAGGCAAATACCAGAATGCATAGTTTAGTCGACAGCAGGTTTGTGTGTAGAACGAGACAAAGCGTATAGAGCTATGGCCACCACTATGTAGCCTAGTTTTGGCATATACTCTCTCTCACAGACACACACACACACACACACACACACACACACACACACACACACACAGCCAACGCGTATGTCTCATGTTATAGAGACATTCAACCACGGAACGCTTCCCGTTTTATACTGTGTATTTAAATAATCTATTCTCATTCTAATATTTCTACTACTGTACATTGAATTTTAGTTACACTGTTTATGCACACCGCATACTTAGTTATACACTGGATTCTTGACATAGCTCACTCTAATATATATATCTACTGCTGTAAATACAATTTTTAGTAGCCTATATATTTGTGTGAATTCATTCGGTGTACATACGCATAGATTGTAATTGGATTACTTTTACAATGCAAGTTGGGTTGATCATTTGATTCCTTCTGACTGTTCTTGGTGTCTTTATATTTTTGAATGTTTTAATTATTCGTGTACTTGATTGACATTTTACTGCACTGTTGGAAGCTAACATAAGCATTTCGCTGCACCCCGCTATAACATCTGCTAAACTGTATATGCGACCAATACACGTTGGTTTTATTAAATGTAATATTTGAGTGGTGAACTAGTGGTAGACCTGTATATTATTTTGTTGTTTAGTTAGGGACTTGATGGCTGTAGCCTATATGATTCGACCTTGAAATCTTGGATTTGCAGGGCTTTATGTCAAATGTTTTGTAATTGCTTTCGTTCGTTTGAAAGTGCAGTCGTTTAATGTAGCCTATTTGATGTTTATAAATGATCCTTATCTAAGATGGAAAATAACAGCTGTAGTTCTGTCTACAGGCTACAATAGGCCTACGAAATATATTGCCAATAACGCCATTCGAGCCAAACACGTTGTGAATCGGTCTGTACCAGTTGTTTTAACGGTAGACTATTTGATTATACAACATACATAGCAAATGAGAGAGGGGATGTTGTCGGAACATTGCAGGCAGAAGCCCCTCAGAATTTATAAAAAAATATGTTTAAATAACAGCGGGATTTCCCACATCTGTTGTCTCCAAAGTCACTGCTTTAATGGGGGTCAGAGGTCACCATTTCTGCCACTTAAAATAATAGTGGCTCCTTGGAAGCTGGTTCTGCTTAAAATTACCCAAACGTTTCCTCATACTTGATAAATGGAAACAACGTGAGGCCTATAGATTTTAGCTCAGATGTCCCGCTGAAATGTAGCCATTGAATAGTTGATGGGTTTAAATGTATCTTGGTATTAGTCTATATCATGTATAGATGTAACCAGTGAAATTGATTTCACCATTGGGTGTTTTGTCTTATTTTGGATCGGTGGTTCCTATAGGCTATCCTTGTTTGGTCTATTTATTTAGGCTATAGGTTATCGAAAATCTAAAGATTCGATTTTATTTTATTTTATTGTTGTTCCCGTTAGACATGGTGGTATACGTTACAACACGACAGTGCAGCCCTCGGTATCTCTTACCTAAACCCCCAAAGCTGCAACAGCTTTGCATACATCTCAATGTATGACTCATGCATAGACAGTTAATATTTTAGACTGCGTTAAGCCTAATTGGTAAAGTGGTTATATCCAATAATAAAATTACAATTAAGATGTTCAAATCATTTGGAGGCGACCTAACCCACTCTACCTTTAATCGTTACGTGCACATGTAATGCTATAGAGTCCAATTTATGGTATGTTGAGTCCCCCCCCCCCCTCCTCTCTCACGTGCTCTCTTCTCTTTCCCCCATAGCATGTGCACGAGCGTTCATGTTCGAGTAGTCGACGTAGGACTGGGAAATTGGAAGTGAAGGTCCAAATGAGAATACAGATATTCTTGTCATTTGTGGATTCGAAATCTCCAAGACTACTAGTGAGAAATAGTCTCCTGAACAAGTCTATCAACATAGTGGTGGATGGAAGACCGGTTTGTCTTTTGGTGAGTGTATTTTCCCCCCGGATTCGCAGAGATCATATACAGGAGAGAACATGTCTGTATAGGAGCTGTAAAGATCAGCGTCACGTGAACAGAATAGTGGCCTATCGATTTGAGTGATTGATTTCGGGCAATTAGTTATTTTCTTACAGATTGAGGACAACCCGTGTCCGTTGTTAGCGGTGGTTTGGTATTCTCTCTAAATCTGGAAGGTACTGGAAGGGAGAATGGAAAGTGTGCATGTTATGGGGGAGGATTGTAATTGTCGTGGTGCCCTAGTGTGTTGTGGGTAAAGGAGAGGAGAGCAAGGCGTAAAATGTAAAAAAAAAAATAATAATATCTGAGATATAGAATGGAAAAGAACCCAAAAAATGGCTAAATTGGAATTCTCAGTCAGTCAGGCACGTGCAATATCCATGTCCTCCACCCGGGCTACTGCGCAGAGTTTGGAATTCACACAACGTCCGCAAACTCACCACGTGACGAGACAACCGGAGACATGCAGTCAAAATTTGAAATGATTTAATCGAAATCCGCAGGCAGGAAGGCTATGTCCTCTCCCCTCTATCTGTTCTATATGCAGTGTTGTCTGTTCCTTCTCCTCCATCTTCACCACAGTTGTCGTTGCCGAAATGTGTGTCATGATGTCTACTGTATATGTTGGTTGCCTTGCAGGCGAGACCCTATCA
The DNA here is from genome assembly GCF_029448725.1 of Salvelinus fontinalis. Taxonomy (NCBI): domain Eukaryota; kingdom Metazoa; phylum Chordata; class Actinopteri; order Salmoniformes; family Salmonidae; genus Salvelinus; species Salvelinus fontinalis. Next base: position 1,475,055 of record NC_074668.1, on the reverse strand, counting down.
ATATTGCCTCTGCTTTTCTTACTGATTTTATGGAGTAGTGCAATATCGCTTATAGGGTCTTGACTCACAGGGATGTCCTCTATTCCCATTCACCTGTTGTTGTTTAAATATGCTGGGCTATATGACACTTTGTTGTTTAAATATGCTGGGCTATATGACTAGTTGTTGCTTGTTGTTACCATTTGAAGTGTTACTGTTAGATAATAACTCCAATGTCTACTTTAAAACCTGTTGTCATCATTGTGGTATTCTGATCGAAAATGTTGAGATAATGTTTGTGTTTATAAGGAATGAACGAAGTGAAAATGGCTAACTATTAAACACTTTACTTTGAATAGATAAAAACAATGCTGTACAGCAGCATGAATATACATTAGCAGCCAACTTGTATGTTTATAAAAGGTACGCCACTGAAAAGTTAAGCAAGTTTGTTTGGAGTTCGGGTACATTCATTGTGGCCATTTCATATCATAATGCTGCTTTGTAAACAATTGAATAACGACCATGCCCCCCCCCCCCAGATAGAACATGTTTATGACTCATTTACAACTGGTTTAAACCTGAACCTCTGATCAGTATCCTGAGTGACGCAGCGGTCTAAGACACTGCATCTCAGTGCAAGAGGCTTCACTGTAGTCCCTGGTTCAAAATCCAGGCTGTATCACATCCGGCCATGATTGCGAGTCCCATAGGGCGGCGCACAATTGGTCCAGATTTGGCCGGGGTAGGCCGTCATTGTAAATAAGAATGTGTTCTTAACTGACTTGCCTAGTTAAATAAAGGTATAACAAATAGAAAATCATATCTGTATTGTGGTTAATATAATATTCAATGTACTCCACCAATCTGTGAAATGCATGTTTTCCACCTGAATTGTGTTTAAAACCAAGGACTTGATGTTGAATGTATTTCCTAAAGGAACTTAAAACAAATCTATTCAACTGCATGAATATACATTATTCTATGCCCACACTGTAACTTAAGGGTATGTAACTGTATGTGTTTGTTCTAACTTCTAGCAGTAGGTCAAGTGAAGATGTGTGGGCCGGTAAAAGAAAAACAGGTCTTTTAACCTGCATAGTGCCTGCATGTCCCCTCTCAGGGCTGGTGGACTGTTGGCCATTTTCTGAACATACAAAAAAGGGCCCAGGTCCTTACCTCAGCTAGCGGACAGACAGACAGGAGGACAGAACAGGAAGCTCTGCTCTGTGTCCGACACTCTTTCCCTGTTGCACTACTGTGGGAGCTGTAGCTAGCAGTGCAATAATGAAAGGGCATCGGCCAGCGGGGCCACTTCAACCTTATAGAAAGTAGACATCTTCAACACTAGGAAGTGCACATTTTCAATACTAGGAAGTGCACCTTTTCAATACTAGGAAGTGCACCTTTTCAATACTAGGAAGTGCACCTTTTCAATACTAGGAAGTGCACATTTTCAACAGTAGGAAGTGCACCTTTTCAACACTAGGAAGTGCACCTTTTCAACACTAGGAAGTGCACCTTTTCAACACTAGGAAGTGCACCTTTTCAACAGTAGGAAGTGCACATGTTCAACCCTAGAATGGGTCCATCTTCAACCTAGGAAAGATATGCCTTCAACTCTAGGACGTACACAATTTCAACCCTACGAAGTGCACTAGAAAGGGAATGGAAACCAGTGCCCTACCTAGTGAAGAACCACTCCAAGGTATTTGTAATAACTGTGTGGTAATGTACTGTATGTGTAAAAGTGATATGTTGCTGTTACATATTTAATAAACGTCATTGAGAAAATAAGTTATTGTTGATGGTGGTTCATTGAAAAATTCTGTTTTGAAGTGTGTTTGTATGTGCGTCAAGAAATATAACATTATTGCAATATTGTGAAGAATTTATCAGTATTATTTGAATCAATAAGATTCCTATAAACTATAGCAAAACAAGCACTCTTGTAGCCAACACTAGTGTCCCTATTTGTCTTATTTATGATGATCAAAACAAGCACCCTTGTAGCCAACACTAGTGTCCCTATTTGCCTTATTTATGATGATCAAAACAAGTCAGGAAATACTGGCATTTGTGAGTACGTTATTAGCATTCTCTAGAAACAGTGGTGTTTGGTTAGATTGGGATCTTGTTGTTGTTGGTGGGACTTCACCAACAAGTCAGTTGCTTTTTCATGCAAAATGACCCGAATGAAGGTTGACTGAGGCTGAAACGCTGCTTAAAATAATAATGATAATAACCATTCAATTGTTGAAAGCATAAAAATGACTGTGAGTTTTTTCTTATTTTTATCATGTTAATTTCCGACCAAAATCTATTCAATTTCCACTGTATGCCACCAATTACACCCCGGCTTCTAAGTCAGAACAAGTTCAAAGATAAAGTGCGGTGTTAACTGTTATACCGTTAAACAGAAGCTATACTCTATATGTTCCTCTGTTAGTCAACCATAAGGATACTTACGGTATAGGAAACGTGGACCGTAAAATTCTACTAGCTAGTGGCCGTGAAACCACTTCTAAAGTAGACATCCCTATAGGTGCTTCCATTTAAAACGCCGGATCTAACCAGTGTGTGACAATATAAAATATATATAATACATATATATAAATATATATATATATATATATATATATATATATATATATATATACACTAGCGTTCAAAAGTTTGGAGTCACTTAGAAATGTCCTTGTTTTTGAAAGAAAAGCACATTGTTTGTCCGCTAAAATAACATAAAATTGATCAGAAATACAGTGTAGACATTGTTAATGTTGTAAATGACTATTGTAGCTGGAAACGGCTGTTTTTAATGTAATATCTACATAGGCGTACAGAGGTCCGTTATCAGCAACCATCACTCCTGTGTTCCAATGGCACGTTGTGTTAGCTAATCCAAGTGAATCATTTTAAAAGGCTAATTGATCATTAGAAAACCCTTTTTGCAATCATGTTAGCACAGCTAAAAACGGTTGTTCTGAATAAAGAAGCAATAAAACTGGCCTTCTTTAGACTAGTTGAGTATCTGGAGCATCAACATTTGTGGGTTTGATTACAGGCTCAAAAAGTCCAGAAACAAATAACTTTCTTCTGAAACTCGTCAGTCTATTCTTGTTCTGAGAAATGAAGGCTATTCCATGCAAGAAATTGCCAAGAAACTGAAGATCTCGTACAACGCTTTGTACTACTCCCTTCACAGAACAGTGCAAAATGACTCTACCCAGAATAGAAAGAGGAGTGGGAGGCCCCGGTGCACAACTGAGCAAGAGGACAAGTAAATTAGAGTGTCTAGTTTGTGAAACAGACTCCTCACAAGTCCTCAACTGGCAGCTTCATTAAATAGTACCCGCAAAACACCAGTCTCAACGTCAACAGTGAAGAGGCGACTCCGGGATGCTGGCCTTCTAGGCAGAGTTCCTCTGTCCAGTGTCTGTGTTCTTTTGCCCATCTTAATATTTTATTTTCATTGGCCAGTCTGAGACTTTTTCTTTGCATAAAAAAAAAACTACCACTCGCTGACTTCCTAGTCAGATGGAGGAGGTAGGTTAGAGAGGGTAGGATACCTCTAGTCAGATGAGAGTGGTAGGTTAGAGAGGGTAGAATACCTCTAATCAGATGAGGGTGGTGGGGTTCAGCGGGTAGGATACCTCTAATCAGATGAGGGTGGTAGGTTAGAGAGGGTAGGATACCTCTAGTCAGATGAGGGTGGTGGGGTTGTGCAGGTAGGATACCTCTAGTCAGATTAGGATGGAGAGGGTAGGTTACCTCTAGTCAGATGAGGGTGGTAGGGTGGAGAGGGTAGGATACCTCTAGTCAGATGAGGGTGGTAGGGTAGAGAGGGTAGGCTACCTCTAGTCAGATGAGGGTGGTGGGGTTCAGCGGGTAGGATACCTCTAGTCAGATGAGGGTGGTGGGGTTCCGCTCGGCTAAAACCATGATTTGGTGATACAGTAAAGTCTATTATACTCATGATTCCTGTAACGAAAATGTGTCTGCCCTGCCCCTGTGCCTCGCTGGGGTATACCGCTGTGCTGAGCGAGTAGGATACCTCTAATCAGATGAGGGTGGTAGGTTAGAGAGGGTAGGATACCTCTAGTCAGATGAGGGTGGTGGGGTTGTGCAGGTAGGATACCTCTAGTCAGATTAGGATGGAGAGGGTAGGTTACCTCTAGTCAGATGAGGGTGGTAGGGTGGAGAGGGTAGGATACCTCTAGTCAGATGAGGGTGGTAGGGTAGAGAGGGTAGGCTACCTCTAGTCAGATAAGGGTGGTGGGGTTCAGCGGGTAGGATACCTCTAGTCAGATGAGGGTGGTGGGGTTCCGCTCGGCTAAAACCATGATTTGGTGATACAGTAAAGTCTATTATACTCATGATTCCTGTAACGAAAATGTGTCTGCCCTGCCCCTGTGCCTCGCTGGGGTATACCGCTGTGCTGAGCGAGCTCCTCTCCACCCTTGCGTTTGAGAGTAAAATGTGTTCTGATTGTATAACATTTTAAAATTCAATTTCGGGAAAAACACAGCTTTTTATGCTTCGTCCCACTTGTCCATGTCAAAGAGAGGAGGGTATCAGCCCTTATTTCTGTAGGTATCGTATTTATTTCTCAACTCTCGATGTTTAGCTCAATACCACCTTTTTTACGACCAAGATATTTGACCCGGAGCAGCGGTTGTTGGTGGCACAAAATGTGCACCAGCTATTGTGAGGTCATAGGCCTAAACAGCGCCTTCTGAAAGTATTCACACCCATTGACTTTTTCCACATTTTATTGTGTTACAGCCTGAATTTAAATTTGATTAAATAGAGATTTGTTGTCACTGGCCTACACACAATACCCCATAATGTCAAAGTGGAATTATGTTTTTATAATATTTTTTTACAAATTCATAAAAAAATGAAAAGCTGAAATGTCTTGAGTTAATAAGTATTCAACAGCCCCTTTGTCATGGCAAGCCTAAACAAGTTCAGGAGTAAAGATTTGCTTAACAAGTCACATAATAAGTTGCATGGACTACAATAATAGTGTTGAGCATGATTTTTGAATAATAACTACATCATCTCTGTACCCCACATGTACAAGGTCCCTCAGTCGAGCAGTGAATTTCAAACACATATTAAACAAAAAGATATGGGGGGGGGGGGGGGGGGGGATTTCCAATGCCTTGCAAATAAGGACACCTATTGGTAGATGGGTAAAAAAAATGCAGACGTTGACTCTCCCTTTTAGCATGGTGAAATTCTTAATTACACTTTGACACTATAAAGATACAGACTTCCTTCCTAAACCAGTTGCCAGAGAGGAAGGAAACCGCTCAGGGATTTCACCATTAGGCTAATGGTAACTTTAAAACAGAGATTAATGGCTGTAATAGGAGAAAACTGAGGATGGATCAACGACATTGTAGTTACTCCACAATACTAACCTAAATGACAGAGTGAAAAGTAGTAAGCCTGTATTGAATAAAACTATTCCAAAACATGCATCCTGTTTGCAATAATGCACTAATAATGCACAATAATGTACCTATTGTTGTACCTAGTGTTGCTTCACAATTTCTGCTCGTCCATAAGGTGTATTTTTACCTGTTTTTTTTTTTTAATCAAATTTTAGTGCTTGCATGAGTTACTTGATGTGGAATAGAGTTCCGTGTTGTCATGGCTCTATGTAGTACTATGCACCTCCCATAGTCTGTTCTGGACTTGGGGACTGTGAAGAGACATCTGGTGGCATGCCTGGTGGGGTTTGCATGGGTGTCGGAGTTGTGTGCCAGTTGTTCAAACAGACAGCTCTGTGCATTCAAGATGTCAATACCTCGTTGTGGCACCTGACCACACGACTGAACAGTAGACCAGGTGCGACAAAACTAGGGCCTGTAGGACCTGCCTTGTTGATGCTGCTGTTAATGTTACGGGTATGCTTGTCATTGGCAAAGACTAGGGAGTTCTCTGGGATGAAAAGAAGTGGAACAGAGCTAAGCACAGGTAAAATCCTCGAGGAAAACCTGGTTCCGTCTGCTTTCCACTAGACACTGGGTGACAAATTCACCTTTTAGCAGGACAATAACCTAAAAGACAAGGGCAATTATACACTGAAGTTGCTTACCAAGACGACATTGAATGCTCCTGAGTGGCCTAGTTACAGTTTTGCCTTAAATCAGCTTGAAAATCTACGACAAGACTTGAAAATGGCTGCCTAGCAATGATAAACAAATAACTTGACAGAGCTTGAAGAATTTTAAAAAGAATAATAGACACATATTGTACAACTCAGGTGTTCAAAGCTCTTAGAGACTTACCCAGAAAGATTCCCAACTGTTATCGCTGCCAAAGTTGATCCTAACATGTATTGACTCAGGGGTGTGAATACTTATGTAAATGAGATATTTCTGTATTTTAATTTTCAAAAAAATTTGCTAAAAATTTTAAAAACATGTTTTCACTTTTGTCATTATGGGATATTGTGTGTAGATGGGTGACAATTCAGGCTGTAATATCATTTTGTGGGGAATAAGTCAAGGGGTATGAATACTTTCTGAAGGCGCTCTAGGTCTCATGGGTAGTAGCCTACAACTGCAATGTTTTCATAGGACATTACATTTACTGTTGGATGAATACATGGCTACTAGCAGTGAGTATCACAGGCAGTTGGTGGCACCTTAATTATGAGCCGTCCTCCCCTCACCAGCCTCCTATGCTGGGTATTACATTTAGAGTTAGAAACACAAATCATGTGTTTTGAGGTTCCACTTCCTCAGGTGTTGGAACTCCAAATTAATTAGCCTGTGATATTAGTTAGTGCACATAAAGAGGAATGTAATTCATCTCTATTGGAGAAAAAATATTTTGGAGGCATGGTGCCACTGTAGAAGATAGACAGAAAATGTTAATCTGGAGCCCTGTGATAGTAATGAACACTTAGGGTAGTTGATGATTCAGGGGAACATGTTAGTCCGGAGCCCTGTAATAGTAATGAACACTTAGGGTAGGTGATGATTCAGGGGAACATGTTAGTCTGGAGCCTTGTCATAGTAATGAACACTTAGGGTAGGTGATGATTCAGGGGAACATGTTAGTCTGGAGCCTTGTAATAGTTATGAACACTTAGGGTAGGTGATGATTCAGGGGAACATGTTAGTCCGGAGCCCTGGAATAGTAATGAACACTTAGGGTAGGTGATGATTCAGGGGAACATGTTAGTCCGGAGCCCTGTAATAGTAATGAACACTTAGGGTAGTTGATGATTCAAGGGAACATGTTAGTCTGGAGCCCTGGAATAGGGCGAGATGGCGGCACACGCAGTGATGTGGGCTGGTGTGGATACAATGCCAGGGCCGAATTCTTGTCCCAGTCTGCCCCTGGTGGTGGTGGTAGGATACAGAGGGTACCCAGTACGCCCCTGGTGGTAGGGTAGAGAGGGTTGGCTACCTCTTGGGTGGTCACAGTAGTCGCATTTACATGTCCTTTCCCCACTCTCATGCGGCGCTTGGTATAATGGGCGTTCTAACCAGCCCCTGCCTGCCTCTAGTTCTTTTATGCAAGTTCTCCTCCCCCACGTCACTAGTGTGGCGGCAGTGGTCCGTAGAGCTTCTGAACTGAACTGAAGGCAAAGTGGCGACAGTGGTGGCCCCTTTCCACACACACACACACACACACACACACACACACACACACACACACACACACACACACACATTCTGAAGCGGATCAGCCATTATCACAACCATGGAGCTGAAAATAGAGTGAATGTTTGCTTTCCTTGAACTATAGAGAAGTGGTCAATTGATGGAAGCGGGTCCGCCTTTGAAGAGTTGAAGTCCCTCCACCTAATTCTGGGGGTTCAGGGTTCAGGGTTATACACTTCTATAGCTTCCCAACAAAACTAAGGTTAAAAAAAAGAAGTTTTTTTTACAGGTCGCAAAATTGGTCATGTGTGAATTAAACGCAGCCTCAGTAGGAAATCGCGTGCGTGCGCGCGCACACGTCATGGAGATACATGTAGAGTATATTGAACTCAACATACACATACGTGATGCTTGTTTCACTCGGTCTACGGTGCCCCAGAAGCCCCCGATCCAGTCAGGGTCGGTGTAAACAGTTGATTCAAATAATCAACTAATCATCAAGCTTTGATCATTTGAATCAGCCGTGGAGTGTTAAGGCATAAACCAAAACGTTCTAGGATCCTGAGAAACGACTTTTGGGAAACGCTGCCCTAATCTGCAATATAATTATACATTTATACACATACCTAGACTATACACGTGCCTATATGTTATATGAATTGACACAGGAACACAACGCATCTTGCATGTTCTAAAAGACAATTTAGCCTATAATGCTAATAATTAGGCTGCATGTGGCGCAAATTCTTGATAGCTTCTATGATAATAATGATTTTATGTATGAAAAAAATTTAAGCAAGTGTTTTATTGCAATAAACCTGTTAATATCTGTTACAGAGTAGCCATAGCCCGTTGCTAAATCAGATGTCCATACATACCCACGTTACTAGGAGGCTATGTTATATTAGAAGTCAAGCTACAACCGAGTTTTGCCTTTTGAGTCTTTCAAGATCCATTTAAAAGGGCAATTAAACATAGTCTAATAGCCTAGCCAGGTGAGATGCCGTGGTATCGTCCAAAAACAAGAAACAATTGCCAACGTTTTAGGTGCTGTATGAAATCTGCATTTTGGCTATGGTCGACGAGCGATTCACCTTTCAGAGGGGCTTGTGTGAGTGTGTGTGTAGCCTACTGCATCCTCTACAGACAAGCTGTGACACTAGTGATGCGGACCACAGCTGACCGCATGATGGAACATCCTCACTGGTCCATGGTGTGGTGAACGCGGGTATTTTCCTGGTCGTTTGTCGCCACCTGCCGGTCTGAAAGCGCCAGAGCAAGGCGCACCAATTTGGAAGAGACACGGTGGATAGTAAGTCAAGGTCCGTTGAGTGCTGCAGCCCCATCCAGAACACACAGATAAAAAGCAATTAAAAGTTATTTTGTCATGCAGGATAACATGTATACTTTTTATGAGATTGCAGTTTTGGAGGATTGGAAATGCAGGTGCTTTTCTTTAACTTCTCGTACAAACCCGTATATCCTATTAGTAGTCTATTCAACTACGTGACAGGAAGTCATCCTGTGTTTTGAGGGAAATGTTTCATATTTTTCGTATCGAAAATAATAACTTGTCTGATGTACCTATGACTCTTACTTTTGGTGAGATTGGATTTCTAGGCATGTAAATGTGTTCGCAGTCAAAATGTTAAACTATTCAACCAGAAATATCAAAACAAATATTTGATTTAATTAAATAATGTGCCAATGCTATATTTGATAGCTATAATTTGGCTAAAGACGCACTAGAGAATTATGTGTAAACAAAACACTGATGCGTTGAAATGAGACGGGTCCTAATAAGAATTGTTATAAACGAACCCTGCATTCACGTAAACTTTCATAACACCTTGGCCCATGGACAATTAATATCTTTGACCAGTTTTCCACAATTTATGAATGGAGTCATGTGTAATTACTTGATTTACATAATTTAGGTTGTCACACTTCTGAGAGTTAGAATTATGTAGTGCAATAAGTCAATAGTTAATTTCTCTATAAAAATAATAAGAAACAAACCTGTTTGAGTGAGATCATGTAACTTAAATTAAAGTGTTGCCGAATTCGTAATCTATAGTTCATGAACAATCGGTGACCAAAATTTAAGACTAGGCTATATTACTGTATTCACCATTAGAAGAACGATGTGGATAACGATGTGAAGTATAGGAACATCCATCAGATGTATCTAATGAAATCCGTAAAGCTTGAGGGTGGCATATTTAAATGAGTTATTCACTGTTGCTCAGTGGCAGTTTCGCCTGGCCCCTCAAGTTCGGAGCAAGAACCCCTCCCCCCAAACCAGAAACAAACCCCCAAAAATATCTATATACATTTTGTTGCTGTTGCCATGGGGCAGAGAGAAAAAATTTGTAGTTTTATAGCTAATCTCATGCTATTTTACACATTTTTTCCATGAGGCTGAGAGAAAATATTTCTGTTTTAGAGCTCAGGGATTCTTGAAAGATGGGACTTTTTCCCACAAATATTTGTCTGAATATTAACACCATTTGAAATATATATTTTGATAGACCAAAGTATCAGCTATCACACCACGTAAAGGAACAACATCCTAATAATACAAAAAAAAAGCGATTTCATAAAAAGGCAAGTAACTGGTGTCTGACTCCATCAGACACCATAAAAGACATTTCCTTTTTACAATTACTGTACAATTATTGGCCTTTAATGTTTAAATCTAACATAATTATTCCAAATCTGTAATACAAATCTCCAAACTTCTTTCTGTTTTGTTTTATAGCGCTATTGAAAGTTCCTGGGATAATTTAATTAGGCCCCGTGTGGTTCAGTTGGTAGAGCATGGCGCTTGCAACGCCAGGGTTGTGGGTTCGATTCCCACGGGGGGCCAGTACAAAAAAAGTATGAATGTATGTACTTGTAAGTCGCTCTGGATAAGAGCGTCTGCTAAATGACGTAAATGTAATTAGCATTTTGGCATGTTTTTCTAGATTTAGAACATAAAACAACATTTATAAATCAAACATTATGTCGTAGGTCTAACACAGCAACTACTTCAACCGTTTAAGCACGATGTTGCAGAACAATAATTACAAGATTATTTTCTGAATATTGCCCCCCCCAAAAAAAACGATCTTAAGAGGGTTAGCCATCAGTGACTGAGTTGACAACAGATACTCAAAATAATAGCTTCTAAAAATAAAAGTTCAATACAATACTTTTCTAAATATATGGAAAATGATTCATTTGAAATCCCCAATGAAAACATAACCATTCTGTCAGATCTTTCAGCACTCTGATGGAGTTGATGTTACCAGGAGTTGACAAAAATATACATTTTTTCTTCTTCGTTCAAGTGGAATATACACAGTAGCAATTTAGTTTCTCCTCATTTGGTTGCTTTATAAATCTAAAACCTAGTTAAATGTAACATATTTGAACCAAAATGTACATTTTATTTTAATCTATCAGGCAGATTCTGTTGACAGTTTATGGTTGTGACCATGGCGATTCCAATATTGTTTGTTTAAATCTAATCAACAGTAGAGAACTTTACAGGACATGAGTGGTCTTGTTGGACTACATGTAATGAGGACATGAGTGGTCTTGTCGGACTACATGTAATGAGGACATGAGTGGTCTTGTTGGACTACATGTAATGAGGACATGAGTGGTCTTGTTGGACTACATGTAATGAGGACATGAGTGGTCTTGTTGGACTACATGTAATGAGGACATGAAGAAGGGATCGTTATGCTATAGCTCCTGGTTTCCCAAACTTGGCCTCTTTGAAGAGTATCATAAATAACTCTCGTGGAGCCCCCCCCAATGCACCACCCTCCCCTCCAAAAATATACGCAAAATGGCACATGTCTTTTCCTAACAGTGCTAAGATTGTAATATGTGGTTGTCTCACCGAGCTATCTTAAGATAAATGATGTAATTGTAAGTCGTTTTGGATGAGAGCGTCTGCTAAATGACTAAAATGTAAAATGTAAATGAGAGGTTTACCTGTTAACCCAGGTCTGGTATCACATGCCACCCCAAATCTAAACACTGAACTGCAGTGTGTGTGTGTGTGTGTGTGTGTGTGTGTGTGTGTGTGTGTGTGTGGGCACGTGGTTTTCATCCTTATGGGCAGGGTCTATGATATGAAGAGGAAATTGAGGGGTAGAGAAATATTTAAAGATGTCAACTTTTACTGACGAAAGTGATATCCCAAGTATCACTACAGTAAAGTACTGAAGGGTAAAACAAATATATACGTTTGGAGCAAAATAGTGTTTTAAAAATTTTAGACACATCTGCAAACTTTAAGGAGCAGGGCATTCAAAGAGTTGGTCTGACGGGGATTTGTGATGTCATCTGCTCGGCCTCTGACCGCAAGGCGCTACAGAGGGTACTGCGCAAAGCCAAGTACATCACTGGGGCAAAGTTTCCTGCTATCCAGGACCTCTATACCAGGCGGTGTCAGAGGAATGCCCTAAAAATTGTCAAAGACTCCAGCCACCCTAGTCATAGACTGTTCTCTCTGCTACCGCACGGCAAACGGTACCGGAGCGCCAAGTCGAGGTCCAAAAGGCTTCTTAACAGCTTCTACCCCCAAGCCATAAGACTCCTGAACATCAAAACCCCCCTCTTTTACACCGCTGCTACTCTCTGTTGTTATCATCTATGTATAGTCACTTTAATAACTTTACCTACATGTACATATTACCTCAATTACTTTGACTAACCGTTGCCCCCGTACATTAACTCCGGTATCCCACTGTATATAGTCTCGCTATTGTTATTCTACTGCTGTTCTACTACTCTTTAATTACTTGTTACTTTGAATTCTTATTCTTATTTGAATTATTCTTATTTCCCCCTAATTTTTTTTAACTGCATTGTTGGTTAGGGTCTCGTAAATAAGCATTTCACTGTTGTATTCGGCGCATGTGACTAATACAATTTGATTTGATTCATCGGTCTCCCCCTTGCTCTAGGAACAAGAGAGGAGCATTAGAGAACCAAAGAGGAAAGGCCCCTCCCACTCGTACTATGTCATGACTAACCTGGACCACCTGTTGAGATGTGCCTTTTGTTAACTAAATCAAGTGTTAAATGATGTGAAAAGAAGTCTGGAGTAGGACTTTAAATCAAGGGGGGTTGGGGTACGATGACATCCGAGGGCATCAGGCCAACTCCTTGAATGGTCTACTCCATGAAGTTTGCACCTGTGTGTAAAAAAACATTATTTTGCTTAAAACCCTTTTCTGTGTGCCTTAGGTGTGTGTCTGTGTTTGAACATGGGATATTGTTTTTCAACAGGAAAAGTACAAACATAGCCGGAGTGCCTCTTTAAGGTACAGTGGCAAGAAGAAATAAATTTTGCAGGAGAATGTCCAAAAATTGAAGCTCAACAGAAGTTGGGTGATGCAACAGGACAAAGACCCAAAACACAGAAGTAAATCAACAGAATGGCTTCAACAGAAGAAAATACTCCTTCTGGAGTGGCCCAGTCAGAGTCCTGACCTCAACCCCATTGAGTTGCTGTGGCATGACCTCAAGAGAGCACTTCACACCAGACATCCCAAGAATATTGCTGAACTGAAACAGTTTTGTAAAGAGGAATGGTCCAAAATTCATCCTGACCGTTGTGCAGGTCTGATCCGCAACTACAGAAAAAGGTTTGGTGGAGGTTATTGCTGTCAAAGGAGGGTCAACCAGTTATTAAATCCAAGAGTTCACATACTTTTCCCACCCTGCACTGTGAATGTTTACACGGTGTGTTCAATAAAGACATGAAAATGTATAATTGTTTGTGTGTTATTAGTTTAAGCAGACTGTTTGTCTATTGTTGTGACCTAGATGTAGATCAGATCTAATTTTATGACCAATTTATGCAGAAATCCAGGTTTTTCCAAAGGTTTCACATACTTTATCTTGCCACTGTATGCAATCACTTCATGTAATCCCAATGTCAAAGAGAGGTAGCAATAAGTAAAGTGAGCTATAGACATAGCCCAGCATTTAGCCCAGGAAGATAAGAGAGGGAGCATTTAGCCCAGGAAGATAAGAGACGGAACATTTAGCCCAGGATGATAAGAGAGGGAGCATTTAGCCCAGGATGATAAGAGAGGGAACATTTAGCCCAGGAAGATAAGAGACGGAACATTTAGCCCAGGATGATAAGAGAGGGAGCATTTAGCCCAGGATGATAAGAGAAGGAGCAGTTAGCCCAGGATGATAAGAGAGGGAACATTTAGCCCAGGAAGATAAGAGAGGGAACATTTAGCCCAGGATGATAAGAGAGGGAGCATTTAGCCCAGGATGATAAGAGAGGGAGCATTTTGCCCAGGAAGATAAGAGAGGGAACATTTAGCCCAGGATGATAAGAGAGGGAGCATTTAACCCAGGATGATAAGAGAGGGAGCATTTAACCCAGGATGATAAGAGAGGGAGCATTTAGCCCAGGAAGTTGAGAGGGAACATTTAGCCCAGGATGATAAGAGAGGGAGCATTTAGCCTAGGATGATAAGAGAGGGAGCATTTAACCTAGGACGATAAGAGAGGGAGCATTTAGCCTAGGACGATAAGAGAGGGAGCATTTATCCCAGGAAGATAAGAGAGGGAACATTTAGCCCAGGATGATAAGAGAGGGTGCATTTAGCCCAGGATGATAAGAGAGGGAGCATTTAGCCCAGGATGAGAGGGAGCATTTAGCCCAGGAAGATAAGAGAGGGAGCATTTAGCCCAGGATGATAAGAGAGGGAGCATTTAGCCCAGGAAGATAAGAGAGGGAGCATTTAGCCCAGGATGATAAGATAGGGTGCATTTAGCCCAGGAAGATAAGAGAGGGAGCATTTAGCCCAGGATGATAAGAGAGGGTGCATTTAGCCCAGGAAGATAAGAGAGGGAGCATTTAGCCCAGGAATATAAGAGAGGGAGCATTTAGCCCAGGATGATAAGAGAGGGAGCATTTAGCCAAGGACAATATGAGAGGGAGCATTTAGCCCAGGATGATAAGAGAGGGAGCATTTAGCCCAGGATGATAAGAGAGGGAGCATTTAGCCCAGGATGATAAGAGAGGGTGCATTTATCCCAGGAAGATAAGAGAGGGAGCATTTAGCCCAGGACGATAAGAGAGGGAGTATTTAGCGCAGGATGATAAGAGAGGGAGTATTTAGCCCAGGATGATAAGAGAGGGTGCATTTAGCCCAGGATGATAAGAGAGGGAGCATTTAGCCCAGGACAATATGAGAGGGAGCATTTAGCCAAGGACAATATGAGAGGGAGCATTTAGCCCAGGACAATATGAGAGGGAGCATTTAGCCCAGGACAATATGAGAGGGAGCATTTAGCCCAGGATGATAGGAGAGGGAGCATTTAGCCCAGGATGATAAGAGAGGGAGCATTTAGCCCAGGATGATAAGAGAGGGAGCATTTAGCCCAGGATGATAAGAGAGGGAGCATTTAGCCCAGGATGATAAGAGAGGGAGCATTTAGCCAAGGACAATATGAGAGGGAGCATTTAGCCCAGGACGATAAGAGAGGGAGCATTTAGCCCAGGATGATAAGAGAGGGAGCATTTAGCCAAGGACAATATGAGAGGGAGCATTTAGCCCAGGATGATAAGAGAGGGAGCATTTAGCCCAGGATGATAAGAGAGGGAGCATTTAGCCCAGGATAAGAGAGGGTGCATTTAGCCCAGGAAGATAAGAGAGGGAGCATTTAGCCCAGGATGATAAGAGAGGGAGTATTTAGCCCAGGATGATAAGAGAGGGAGTATTTAGCCCAGGATGATAAGAGAGGGTGCATTTAGCCCAGGACAATATGAGAGGGAGCATTTAGCCAAGGACAATATGAGAGGGAGCATTTAGCCAAGGACAATATGAGAGGGAGCATTTAGCCCAGGACAATATGAGAGGGAGCATTTAGCCCAGGACAATATGAGAGGGAGCATTTAGCCCAGGATGATGAGAGGGAGCATTTAGCCCAGGATGATAAGGGAGCATTTAGCCCAGGATGATAAGAGAGGGAGCATTTAGCCCAGGATGATAAGAGAGGGAGCATTTAGCCCAGGATGATAAGAGAGGGAGCATTTAGCCCAGGATGATAAGAGAGGGAGCATTTAGCCCAGGATGATAAGAGAGGGAGCATTTAGCCCAGGATGATAAGAGAGGGTGCATTTAGCCCAGGAAGATAAGAGAGGGAGCATTTAGCCCAGGATGATAAGAGAGGGAGTATTTAGCCCAGGATGATAAGAGAGGGTGCATTTAGCCCAGGAAGATAAGAGAGGGAGCATTTATCCCAGGACAATATGAGAGGGAGCATTTAGCCCAGGACAATATGAGAGGGAGCATTTAGCCCAGGACAATATGAGAGGGAGCATTTAGCCCAGGACAATATGAGAGGGAGCATGTAGCCCAGGACAATATGAGAGGGAGCATTTAGCCCAGGATGATAAGAGAGGGAGCATTTAGCCCAGGATGATAAGAGAGGGAGCATTTAGCCCAGGATGATAAGAGAGGGAGCATTTAGCCCAGGATGATAAGAGAGGGAGCATTTAGCCCAGGATGATAAGAGAGGGAGCATTTAGCCCAGGATGATAAGAGAGGGAGCATTTAGCCCAGGATGATAAGAGAGGGAGCATTTAGCCCAGGATGATAAGAGAGGGAGCATTTAGCCCAGGATGATAAGAGAGGGAGCATTTAGCCCAGGATGATAAGAGAGGGTGCATTTAGCCCAGGAAGATAAGAGAGGGAGCATTTAGCCCAGGAAGATAAGAGAGGGAGCATTTAGCCCAGGACAATATGAGAGGGAGCATTTAGCCCAGGACAATATGAGAGGGAGCATTTAGCCCAGGACAATATGAGAGGGAGCATGTAGCCCAGGACAATATGAGAGGGAACATTTAGCCCAGGACGATAAGAGAGGGAGCATTTAGCCCAGGACAATAAGAGAGGGAGCATTTAGCCAAGGACAATAAGAGAGGGAGCATTTAGCCCAGGACAATAAGAGAGGGAGCATTTAGCCAAGGACAATAAGAGAGGGAGCATCACCTGTATCCAGAGAAGGAGAGAGCGACAGAGGAAGTATGGTGCTGACTTTAGGACATGAGTTGTGGCGGTGCTACTCCTGGTTCTTGTCCAATGTCCAATGTCCAATCATACATGATGAAAACAATTTGGCCGGACAAAACGTATCATCAGTACTTTTCATAGAACTATTGATTCATTTGAAATCTGTGATTTCAACAGCCTGATCTGTGATTTCAACAGCATGAGTATCACTATGTTTAATAAGCTAAGGGATTCAGCTGCAGACACACACACACACACACACACACACACACACACACACACACACACACACACACACACACACACACACACACACACACACACACACACAACGCTAACCTTGTAGGGACACACAATTCAGTCCCATTAAAAATCCTATTTTCCCTAACCCTAATCCTAACAATTACCCTATACCTCCTCGAAATAGCAGTTGACCTCGTGGGGACTAACAAAATGTCCCCAGTTGGTCACACACACGCACACACACACACACGCATACATACACACACACAGCATATCAGCCTTGCATTCATAAATTATTTTCTCTGTGTTTATCTATTTATCATAACTCCACCTCCACATATTGTACATTATGAAGTCTCTGTGTGTGTGTGTGTGTGTGTGTGTGTTTGTGTGTGTGTGTATGTATGTTCTCCAGGGTGGTCTCTGTGTCTCTCATGGTCCTCTGATCCGTGTGGAGGGACAACCTGTAAAGGTTGTCAATGTAGTTCTCCTCCTCAGACGAGGAGGAGCATGGATCGGACCAAGATGCGGAGTAGGAGGTATTCATGATTTAATGGCAAACCAACAAAACAACAAACGTGACTAACCTGCAACAGTCCTGTGTGGCCCAAACGCTGACACAAGAACAAACACCCACAAAACACCAGTGAAACCCTGGCTGCCTTAGTATGACTCTCAATCAGAGACAAATGATACACACCTGTCTCTAATTGAGAATCATACCAGGCCGAACACAAAACCCCACATAGAAATAGAAAACATAGACTAACCCACCCAACTCACGCCCTGACCAACTAAAACAAATACATAACAAAGGAAAACAGGTCAGGAACGTGACACAACCCGTGTCGATACGCTGTGATGTCACAGATTAAGAGGGTCCTCGAGAGCAGGGTTTTCATTGACCTCCCCAGAAAGGAAAAGCACAACCTATGCAGGTCATTTCCACTTTGGACCCCAGATACGTCACTTCAAGACTGTGTTAACATCGGTGACATCAGAATAAAGAATAAAGCCAGTGAGATTATCAGACAGCAGCACCAACGTAATGCTCTACCCCCCCCCAGCACCGACTCCGTCATAAAGTGGTACCTACGAGGCAGAGGTGATGCTTCCAGTTAAGGCACACACAGTAAGGGTAGCGCTAGACGACAGTCAGTCCGTAGTACCCGAAGGGGGGTGACGTGACCCAACACGTGACCCCACTGTCCTGTCAATCACCTGGACGCTGAGGAGAGAAGACGCCCCATTGGGGGAGATCTTCACCTTTGGACCGGACTGGGGAGTAAACGTGACCGAGCACTTAGCCCCAGCGCTTCACTGCTGGGGGTTGCAATTGATTGATTGATCAATCAATCAATCAACCAATCAAATGTATTTATAAAGCCCTTCTTACATCAGCTGATGTCACAAAGTGCTGTACAGAAACCCAGCCTAAAACCCCAAACAGCAAGCAATGCAGGTGTAGAAGCACGGTGGCTAGGAAAAACTCCCTAGAAAGGCCAGAACCTAGGAAGAAACCTAGAGAGGAACCAGGCTATGAGGGGCGGCCAGTTCTCTTCTAGCTGTGCCAGGTGGAGATTATAACAGAACATGGCCAAGATGTTCAAATGTTCATAGATGACCAGCAGTGTCAAATAATAATAATCACAGTGGTTGTCGAGGGTGCAATAGGTCAGCACCTCAGGAGTAAATGTCAGTTGGCTTTTCATAGCCGATCATTCAGAGTATCTCTATCGTTCCTGCTGTCTCTAGAGAGTTGAAAACAGCAGGTCTGGGACAGATAGCACGTCCGGTGAACAGGTCAGGGTTCCATAGCCGCAGGCAGAACAGTTGAAATTGGAGCAGAAGCACGGCCAGGTGGACTGGGGACAGCAAGGAGTCTTCAGGCCAGGCAGTCCTGAGGCATGGTCCTAAGGCTCAGGTCCTCCGAGAGAGAGAGAGAAAGAAAGAAAGAGAGAGAGAAAACATACTTACATTCACACAGGACAAGACAGGAGAAATACTCCAGATATAACAGACTGACCCAAGCCCCCCGACACATAAACTACTGCAGCACAAATACTGGAGGCTGAGACAGGAGGGGTCGGGAGACGCTGTGGCCCCATCCGACGATATCCCCGGACAGGGCCAAACAGGCAGGATATAACCCCACCCACTTTGCCAAAGCACAGCCCCCACACCACTAGAGGGATATCTTCAACCACCAACTTACCATCCTGAGACAAGGCCGAGTATAGCCCACAAAGATCTCCGCCACGGCACAACCCAAGGGGGGGGCGCCAACCCAGACAGGAAGATCACGTCAGTGTCTCAACCCACTCAATTGACGGCATTGAAGAGCACCAGTAAGCCAGTGACTCAGCCCCTGTAATAGGGTTAGAGGCAGAGAATCCCAGTGGAGAGAGGGGAACCGGCCAGGCAGAGACAGCAAGGGTGGTTCGTTGCTCCAGTGTCTTTCCGTTCACATTCATACTGCGTCTCTCACATGGATAAGCAGACCATTCCATAAAAATGGAGCTCTATAGGAGAAAGCCCTGCCTCCAGCTGTTTGCTTAGAATTTCTAGGGACAATTAGAAGGCCTGCGTCTTGTGACCGTAGCGTACGGCAGGACCAAATCTGAAAGATAGGTTGGAGCAAGCCTATGTAATGATTTGTAGGTTAGCAGTAAAACCTTGAAATCAGCCCTTGCCTTAACAGGAAGCCAGTGTAGGGAGGCTAGCACTGGAGTAATATGATCACATTTTTGGGTTCTAGTCAAGATTCTAGCAGATGTGTTTAGCACTAACTGAAGTTTATTTAGTGCTTTATCCGGGTAGCCGAAAAGTAGAGCATTGCAGTGGTCGAAACCTAGAAGTAACAAAAGCATGGATACATTTTTCTGCATAATTTTTGGACAGAAAGTTTCTGATTTTTGCAATGTTACGTAGACGAAAAAAAGCTGTCCTTGAAACAGTCTTGATATGTTTGTCAAAAGAGAGATCAGGGTCCAGAGTAACGTCGAGGTCCTTCACAGTTTTATTTGAGACGACTGTACAACCATCAAGATTAATTGTCAGATTCAACAGATCTCTTTGTTTCTTGGGACCTAGAACAAGCATCCCGCGTGAAAACTGAGAGTTTAGATTGTTGGTTTCCAGGGTGATGGCAACCAATGAGGGGGGGTGTTTGTGTGCACGTCGACACGGTGGACACTCGTTTCGGCGGGGGGCTGGAGGAGCATCGTGGAGAAGAGTGTGGAGATTGGAGTGGTAGCTGTCCCCATGCCTTAGTCCTGCAGTCACCTCCCCATGCCCTAGTCCTGCATTATCTCCCCATGCCCTAGTCCTGCAATCACACCCCCATGCCCTAGTCCTGCAGTCACACCCCCATGCCCTAGTCCTGCAGTCACACACCCATGCCCTAGTCCTGCAGTCACACCCCCATGCCCTAGTCCTGCAGTCACACACCCATGCCCTAGTCCTGCAGTCACCTCCCCATGCCCTAGTCCTGCAGTCACCTCCCCATGCCCTAGTCCTGCAGTCACCTCCCCATGCTCTAGTCCTGCAGTCACACCTCCATGCCCTAGTCCTGCAGTCACCTCCCCATGCTCTAGTCCTGCAGTCACCCCCCCATGCCCTAGTCCTGCAGTCCCCCTCATGCCCTAGTCCTGCAATCCCCTCCCCTCCCCATGCCCTAGTCCTGCAATCCCCTCCCCATGCCCTAGTCCTGCAATCCCCTCCCCATGCCCTAATCCTGCAGTCACCTCCCCATGCCCTAGTCCTGCAGTCCCCTCCCCATGCCCTAGTCCTGCAGTCACCCCCCCATGCCCTAGTCCTGCAATCCCCTCCCCTCCCCATGCCCTAGTCCTGCAGTCACCTCCCCATGCCCTAGTCCTGCAGTCACCTCCCCATGCCCTAGTCCTGCAGTCACCTCCCCATGCCCTAGTCCTGCAGTCACCCCCCCATGCCCTCGTCCTGCAATCCCCTCCCCTCCCCTAGTCCTGCAGTCACCTCCCCATGCCCTAGTCCTGCAGTCACCTCCCCATGCCCTAGTCCTGCAGTCACCTCCCCATGCCCTAATCCTGCAGTCACCTCCCCATGCCCTAGTCCTGCAGTCACCTCAGCATGCCCTAGTCCTGCAGTCACACCCCCATGCCCTAGTCCTGCAGTCACCTCCCCATGCCCTAGTCCTGCAATCCCCTCCCCATGCCCTAGTCCTGCAGTCACCCCCCCATGCCCTAGTCCTGCAATCCCCTCCCCTCCTCATGCCCTAGTCCTGCAGTCACCTCCTCATGCCCTAGTCCTGCAGTCACTTTCCCATGCCCTAGTCCTGCAATCCCCTCCCCATGCCCTAGTCCTGCAGTCACCTCCCCATGCCCTAGTCCTGCAGTCACCTGCAGTCTCCTCCCCATGCCCTAGTCCTGCAGTCACCTCCCCGTGCCCTAGTCCTGCAGTCACCTCCCCGTGCCCTAGTCCTGCAGTCACCCCCCTGTGCACTAGTCCTGCAGTCACCCCCCTGTGCACTAGTCCTGCAGTCACCTCCCCATGCCCTAGTCCTGCAGTCACCTCCCCATGCCCTAGTCCTGCAGTCACCTCCCCATGCTCTAGTCCTGCAGTCACACCTCCATGCCCTAGTCCTGCAGTCACCTCCCCATGCTCTAGTCCTGCAGTCACCCCCCCATGCCCTAGTCCTGCAGTCCCCCTCATGCCCTAGTCCTGCAATCCCCTCCCCTCCCCATGCCCTAGTCCTGCAATCCCCTCCCCATGCCCTAGTCCTGCAATCCCCTCCCCATGCCCTAATCCTGCAGTCACCTCCCCATGCCCTAGTCCTGCAGTCACCTCCCCATGCCCTAGTCCTGCAGTCACCTCAGCATGCCCTAGTCCTGCAGTCACACCCCCATGCCCTAGTCCTGCAGTCACCTCCCCATGCCCTAGTCCTGCAATCCCCTCCCCATGCCCTGGTCCTGCAGTCACCCCCCCGTGCCCTAGTCCTGCAATCCCCTCCCCTCCTCATGCCCTAGTCCTGCAGTCACCTCCCCATGCCCTAGTCCTGCAGTCACCTCCTCATGCCCTAGTCCTGCAGTCACTTTCCCATGCCCTAGTCCTGCAATCCCCTCCCCATGCCCTAGTCCTGCAGTCACCTCCCCATGCCCTAGTCCTGCAGTCACCTGCAGTCTCCTCCCCATGCCCTAGTCCTGCAGTCACCTCCCCGTGCCCTAGTCCTGCAGTCACCTCCCCGTGCCCTAGTCCTGCAGTCACCCCCCTGTGCACTAGTCCTGCAGTCACCCCCCTGTGCACTAGTCCTGCAGTCATCCCCCTGTGCACTAGTCCTGCAGTCACCCCCCTGTGCACTAGTCCTGCAGTCACCCCCCTGTGCACTAGTCCTGCAGTCACCCCCCTGTGCACTAGTCCTGCAGTCACCCCCCTGTGCACTAGTCCTGCAGTCACCCCCCTGTGCACTAGTCCTGCAGTCACCCCCCTGTGCACTAGTCCTGCAGTCACCCCCGTGCACTAGTCCTGCAGCCACACACCCGTGCCCTAGTCCTGCAGTCACCCCCCTGTGCACTAGTCCTGCAGTCACCCCCCTGTGCACTAGTCCTGCAGTCACACACCCATGCCCTAGTCCTGCAGTCACCCCCCTGTGCACTAGTCCTGCAGTCACCCCCCTGTGCCCTAGTCCTGCAGTCACCCCCCTGTGCCCTAGTCCTGCAGTCACCCCCCCCCGTGCCCTAGTCCTGCAGTCACCCCCCTGTGCACTAGTCCTGCAGTCACCCCCCTGTGCACTAGTCCTGCAGTCACACACCCATGCCCTAGTCCTGCAGTCACCCCCCCCCTGTGCACTAGTCCTGCAGTCACCCCCCTGTGCACTAGTCCTGCAGTCATCCCCTGTGCACTAGTCCTGCAGTCACCCCCCTGTGCACTAGTCCTGCAGTCACCCCCCCCCATGCCCTAGTCCTGCAGTCACACACCCATGCCCTAGTCCTGCAGTCACCCCCCCCCCCCCCGTGCCCTAGTCCTGCAGTCACCCCCCCCCCCCCCCCCCCCCCGTGCACTAGTCCTCTAGGTAGGAGTGTTTGTGACACGACAACTCCAGCAGCGTTGGAACTGATCATCTGCTGCAGCCTGATCGGAGGGCTGCTCCTCTACTCTCTCTCTCTACTTCAGGAAGAGGTTTCCCCAGCCATCATCCCAACCTCAGGGGAATCCCATTTCCATGACTCTTCTGCCAGGCGCTGGAGATGCTGATCCCTATGATAATGTACCAGCTGATCCAGGCACCACAGTTACCAGAGAGAACCCCAGAGGAAGCTAGTAACACCACCTGTCAGTCTCTCAGTGCAGCAAACCAAGAGCCATCCGCCCACCACACCGATCCAGGATCAGCCCTGTGCATTGAGGCAGCAGTCAACCTTAGTCATAGAAGTACCCCTAGACAGGCCAGTGTCATAGAGCCTCTATACATCCAAATGGAATAGTTTGTCAACCATTTTAGGTAGGGTCTGTTCTGATTGGGGGGGGGGGGGGGGGTCAAATAGAACTAGAATTTCAGTCTGTAGTCAACTCATAGAGTTAGATAGACTCATCTTTGAGTCTAAAACGGATCCTATTTTTTTGTATTGTTTTATTTAAAGTTTATTTAACTAGGCAAGTCAGTTAAGAACAAATTCTTATTTACAATGACGGCCTAACCCGGTAAAACCTGGACGATGCTGGGCCAATTGTGCGCCGCCCGATGGGACTCCCAATCACGGCCGGATGTGATACAGCCTGGATTCGAAACAGGGACTGTAGTGACGCCTCTTACACCGAGCCACTTGGGAGCTCATCCAGAGTCCTCTATTTAACTCTATGGCAGCTCCACTGCACTGACCACCCGTCACATTCTCTAAGAACAACCTTTGTAATATTACTAATGTGAGCTCGGTCCTGTTTTATAACTAACTTTGTCTGTGACAATTTTCCAGCCTTGGCGTCTAGTCTCTATTTCAAGAGTACATGACTTCTGTCATTACATTAGTTTGTTCTGTCCAAAAGCGTGTGGATGTGTGCAGTAGCCTATAGGTGTGAATTGCACAACTAGAGAATATTCCTTGGACATAGGCACAGAAACACAACGTCATTATTGACGTGATTCATCATTGAAAGAACAACTAGCCCAAACCAAGGTGTTTCATCATAACATATGGAGTTGAGGCTCTATATTATGGACTATAAAATATCCTCCCCGATGACCCACAATGAAAACTGCAGAGAACAAAAAATAAAAGGCCTTAAAAATTGTGTTCCAAATAACTTAAATCATCTTGTCTTCCCTTATACAAATAAACTATATCATTTCCTGACATACAAACATAAAATAAGTCTAAACCCAATAAGAAAACACTCCCAAAAGCAATCAGGTGAGTCATGTTCCAGGGGAAAGGCCTTACAGCACTGTATGTGGTGTCTAAATGGGATATTATTACAGGTAAAGGGTAAGCACAGCAGCTAGAGGTGTAGACCTTGGAAGTGAAAAATCAAGACAATGTTTTTATTAGCATCAGGATGTATGCAGTCGGTCGCTAAGGAGTAGACAGGCACAGTACATTCACCTGGAAATGGCAGTGGTTCCCTTAGATTTCAGGTGCTAATACCTCTGATATCTCCCTCAAACTAAACAAAGCCAAATTCTTCAACCCCATTTTTGTTCCCAGAGATGTGTCAAATTCAAAAAACGTCAACTGATTCTCATTGTCAGACAACCTTCTCATCTCCCCGTCTGATCACGTCACCAGAGACTGACTGCACAGAGACTGACTGCACAGAGCCTGATGCTCCTAATGTAAGCCTATAGTCAGTAGTCAATAGTCATCAACGTTGTTCCCGGTTGGGGAACGGGTATACAAAAGAATGTCATAAAGTCATAGGCGTCATCTTGACCCAGTTAGCTGCATCAGTGTCATCCTGCAGTCGACTTGGACTGTGTCTGACATGGCTCCCCATTCCCTATTTTAGTGCACTATTTTTGATCAGAGTCATGTGGGTATATATTATAGAATAGGGAATAGGGTTCCATTTCAGACGAAGCCTAGGCGCAATATTATGTGACGATGTCTGATGCCCTCATTGTGATGTCGTCAGAGCTCGTCGTGATGGTGTCTCATTAGCTTGATGATGTCGTCAGAGCTCTTCGTGATGGTGTCTCATTAGCTTGATGATGTCGTCAGAGCTCTTCGTGATGGTGTCTCATTAGCTTGATGATGTCGTCAGAGCTCTTCGTGATGGTGTCTCATTAGCTTGATGATGTCGTCAGAGCTCTTCGTGATGGTGTCTCATTAGCTTGATGATGTCGTCAGAGCTCTTCGTGATGGTGTCTCATTAGCTTGATGATGTCGTCAGAGCTCTTCGTGATGGTGTCTCATTAGCTTGATGATGTCGTCAGAGCTCTTCGTGATGGTGTCTCATTAGCTTGATGATGTCGTCAGAGCTCTTCGTGATGGTGTCTCATTAGCTTGATGATGTCGTCAGAGCTCTTCGTGATGGTGTCTCATTAGCTTGATGATGTCGTCAGAGCTCTTCGTGATGGTGTCGTCAGAGCTCTTCGTGATGATGTCATCAGAGCTCGTCGTGATGATGTCGTCAGAGCTCTTCGTGATGGTGTCTCAGCGGTTCTTGGCTGGGCTGAATGAAGACACCCTCCATAGCCTTCCAGTAGTTGTTCTGGTTGGCAGTGCCCATGGCGTGCACCTCCCTCTGCCCGCGGATGGGGTTGCCGTACTGCTCGCCCGTCACGCTCAGGAAGGCGCCGGTGCCGACGTGTTTGAAGCGCACCGCCTCGTCCCGCTCCCAGATGGAGCCGTCACACTGCACCCTCCACACGTCCAGGTCATCCCCCTCGCCGTTCTCACCAAACGCACTCACCTCCTGGAGAAAGAGAACGGGACAATGGCAGGTTGATAGACAGCATTGAAGGGAAGTGGTGTGTGTTTGTTACCTGGTTGTGGGACAGTGACTAGCTAGAATTGTGTGTGTGTGTATTCCCACTGCCTCTATTACCTGGTTTTTGGATAGTGACTAGCTAGAATTGTGTGTGTATTCCCACTGCCTCTATTACCTGGTTGTTGGATAGTGACTAGCTAGAATTGTGTGTGTGTGTATTCCCACTGCCTCTATTACCTGGTTGTTGGACAGCGGCGAGCTAAAGTGGTGTGTGTGGAGGTTGCGTCCCGTGGTCATGTGAGTGATGCGGATGGCCTGATCACACTGGATGGGCACGCCGCGTTGGCAGGTCCCGTTGGGCTTCCCCCGAATCCTCCAGTAACTGTTGGCATCATCTGCACTCTCGACGCCCGTCACAGACTGCTGCCCACTGCCTACAGTTTATAAAAGGAGTCAACAGATTTGCCTCAAACATCCATCTTGCCGTCATTCTTCTATTTCTGATTCCAGAGTGTCAGTGAACTAAAAAGACATATACAGTCTCGTATCAAACGTTTAGAGCACAAGGTTAAGTCCCCCAAAAAATTCACAGAATTTTGGGGTTTGATGTGCAAGATAGCAGCGACAGACAAGGTCATCCCGTTTCAGGTTCCTCGTCACATTGAGCACTATTCTTGTTGTTGATGTTCTTGTTGTTATTATTGTTCTTGTTGTTGTGGTGTTTCTTACATCATTTTTCTCATAATGTTTCTAGTATTATCACCTTCAGCAGAAAATGATTTTGGATATTAGATCGGCTGTCAAATTCAAACAGAAATTTGAAACTCAATTTATACACCTGATTCTTGACATAGCTCACTAACATATCTACTGCTGTACATACCATTTTCAGTAGGCTATATCTAGTGTAAATTCATCCGGTGTATATATGTACAGATATATGCACTGTAACAATAGGATTAGTTCCAACATTTCTTGCTGTTTTTGTGCGATTATTTGTTTTGACGTTTAAATGCATTGTTAGGAGCTAGTGACGGAAGCATTTCACTGCACCCACTATAACATCAGCTGAACTGTGTACACGGCCAATAAACTTTGATTTGATTGATGGTATGTCACTAAAACGTCAGTTCCGGCAATGACTGGTTACTACTATAATAGAGTACTGTATGTGTTACAGCTAAAACCAGTATGTGTTACAACTTCCTGTTGAAACCCTCTTCCTGTGGGTTCTATTGTTGCGCATTACGTTACAGTACGCCTGCAATCGGTGCAACTGATATGTATCGCTGGGGATGGCAAGATTTGCATCCAGCATAGTTTACATTTGACTGTAAATTACAATAGGCCTACTTCACGTCTAAATCAGTGGTTAAAAAGTGGAGGCAAATGTATCCAATAGACCGCACTAAAATGTAACCACCTGATTATTCCATGGTTACAAATGTGTTTCACTATCGAGTGACGATACATTGTTTGTTGGAACAAATGTTCCACTCACCGATTGATACAGCATTGTTGCGAGCTCGATTCTCGACCAGAGTCTAGTAGACTGTCGTCATATAGGCAAATCAATTAGCTTATTGTCATGACCATTTAAAGCCGTGATACTTCCCGGTTTAACGCAACATCTTTCCTCCAGACATGCAGCTTTTAAATGGAGACCAACCGGTTTATGACTGTCAGTAGGGGATTTGTTATGCTGCGGTGCCTTGACTCAAATTAATCACTAAGATTGACCTTTATGGTGCTTTTAAGATTACTGGGAACGCAGGGAAAAAAACGACGTCAAATCATGACTTCAGTGATCTTAAGGTCGGAGCTCTAGAAAGAGGCCCGAGTTCCAAACTTGGAATTCCGAGTTGTCCCACCGTTTCAAAACGATATTTCTAAATTGTCTTTAAACATTGGAAGTAGTAATTCGGAGATTTCCAAGTTCCCAGTTGTTTTGAACGCAGCATTAAACTATTCCGTCAATAATTGGAGACGGTGGAGTTCTCTACTGGTAATGATGACTTACCTGAGCCGTATTTTACATCATGGGAGTGCAGCCGAACGTTGTGTCTCGTGTTCAGCAATTTCACGAGCGAACCGCAGGTGACGTAGTTAAACTCCGAGTCCCGACCCTCGCATTTGGACCACAAAAGAACGACCAAAAATGATTTGATTAAAACGCGGAGAGTGTAAATTAATCCCATTGTTCTGTGTCTATGGACATAATCGAGAGCGAGAGGATATAGCGCGAGAGGACAAGGCACTTTCAAACAGTAGTGCTTATGTAAACCAATCAGAGCTTGACAAGTCCCTGATCACGGAAGTAAAGGATAACACATGCTGATCAGTTATTGGTTGAAGCACATGTGAGGTTTTGCATATTTGGTAAATTAATTCTGAAGCGGAAATGAAATTATGTCCAGAAAATCGTCGTCACTGTTTACCACAGTAACAACATAACCCTAATCCCACTGCTAACCTTATTCCTACCTTACATTTTTACAATATATACCACAATATTCCACTGTGGTAACCAGTGGAAACAGAAAACTACTGCTGATACAAGATGTATACATTGTTGCAACACAGGATTCCCTTATATGGTCTTTGATATGTCTTTGTGTTGATCGTAAATCGAATTTGAGTGTTATTGTGTGGCCAACCATGTCATTCAAGGATTTAGGCTATAGAAAAATGTAGTAGGCTAGGTTGTCTTCTCTTCTCTTTCCTCCATCTGCACTATGAAGAGATGGAGATTAAGGAGAGCAGGGGACAAGGAATTGAGACAAGGAGTGGAACCCACATCAAACAACTGTGATGCACCCCTAGTGGTCTCCAATTGATCAAACACATGGGCCTCATATTCCTCATTCTTCCTTTCTATAACTCTTGCTTAATGTCAACAACAGGTTGGACAGGGTGTTCTGGGAGAGGCCTATCCCCTTCCTGCTCTGTCTGTTGAGGTTGGACAGGGTGTTCTGGGAGAGGTCTATCTCCCTCCTGCTCTGTCTGTTGAGGTTGGACAGGGTGTTCTGGGAGAGGTCTATCTCCCTCCTGCTTTGTCTGTTGAGGTTAGACAGGGTGTTCTGGGAGAGGTCTACGTGGCCCCGTGTGGCTCAGTTGGTAGAGCATGGCGCTTGCAACGCCAGGGTTGTGGGTTCGATTCCCACGGGGGGCCAGTACAAAAAAAAAGTATGAATGTATGTACTTGTAAGTCGCTCTGGATAAGAGCGTCTGCTAAATGACTTAAATGTAAATGTAAATGTAAAAAAGGTCTATCTCCATCCTGCTCTGTCTGTTGAGGTTGGACAGGGTGTTCTGGGAGAGGTCTATCTCCCTCCTGCTCTGTCGGTTGAGGTTAGACAGGGTGTTCTGGGAGAGGTCTATCTCCCTCCTGCTCTGTCTGTTGAGGTTAGACAGGGTGTTCTGGGAGAGGTCTATCTCCCTCCTGCTCTGTCTGTTGAGGTTAGACAGGGTGTTCTGGGAGAGGTCTAGCCAAGCTTCTGTGAAAATAGGAAGAGAAATCCATGATCTATTAGGAAGCCTAACTACAGTCTGGTTTAAATCAGGAGTCATCAAACCTCCTCCTGGTGAGCTACTGTTTTTGCAGGCTTTTTCTCCGGCCCTGCATAAACACACCACATATTGCAAAACATATTGCATGTAACAAACAGTTACATGACCTACAGCATGGTAAGGGAACGTTTCCGACATTTTCGGACTACTAAAAATAACTATTTATTTAGAACCACATGGAGTTTTAACTAAAGTCTCAAAGAAAACAGGGGGCTGCCTCCACTATTCCAGCACCTTTTCAACTTCAACATTTCAACATCATTAAATCACCTACAGTACGCTTAGTCTAATACAGTGACAACTAAAAGATACCAAAAAACTATTCAGTCCAATCAACGTAAGCTAAATATGATGTGGCTGTCCATGGTTCTGATTTCTGTGTGTGCGTGCAAGTAGAAAAAACATGATGACTCATCCTACTTGTAGAGAAAGGCTAGTGCCATTCTCCTCTTTCATGTTGCCTAAACAGTCTATGACTCTGTCATACAGTACACTTTTAGTTTTTGTTATCCTAGGCTACCTGGCTAAAATGCTTGCTCGCTATCCTAACGTTCATGTGCATCGATACGCCAGCCCAGCTAGTTAACATTAGCATACTACATCTAGCTAGCTAGCTACATATAGAATTCATGGTTGGATCAGAATCGCCGTCATAATCACTGGCCAGTACAGAGAATTAAGTAAAACCACAAGTCCAAATCCCTATCTCCATCCATGGCCGATTTTAGCTACAATTCAAGTTTGTTTCTCGTGTCCCGTGTGGCTCAGTTGGTAGAGCATGGCGCTTGCAACGCCAGGGTTGTGGGTTCATTTCCCACGGGGGGACCAGGATGAATATGTATGAACTTTCCAATTTGTAAGTCGCTCTGGATAAGAGTGTCTGCTAAATGACTTAAATGTTTCTGTCAATGATGAAGTTTGGCTTGTGATGTGATTGGTCTGAAGCCAAATCCAAACCGGTGCACCAAGACCTTTCAGTTTAGTTCAATGCTGATTGGCTATTATTTTATACTTCATTTATCAAGGGAAGCCAAGTGCTCGCTGGCTTCCCTTAGCATTTAATGCTATGGGCGGCAACAATGTCATACTCTTTCTGACCAGACAGCATCAGATACGCTACACATAGTGAGACAGAGGGGCGCTGTTTCATTCGACCGGATGATTTAATCAGTGAGAGAAATTAAGTCTCTTGGAAATTGAAGGACATTTCTGAAACACAGAGAGACGAAAGATAAATAATTTTGTATGGTTTAAAAAAAAATACTTTTTTTCTTGGTCAATTTTTTGGGGAAGCCTAGCTTACCTTGACAACCATGAATACACGTCACAGACACACACGCGTGCACGCACACACACACACACACACACACACACACACACACACACACACACACACACACACACACACACACACACACACACACACACACACACACAGTTTATGCATTCTGCCTTTGCATCAGCATGGGTATCAAAGGCAATCAGATTTGAACACTCACCTTGCTCTATTTTCAGAGTGGATGACGACTGCTCCTATGGAATCTCCCCCGTGTTTTCTGTGCGCTGATTGGTCGAGGGGTCCAGATCCGGGTAGGAGAGCAACGGCGAGTGATTGATTGGCGTCAACCGCCGAAGTCCCAGCCGTTACATTCAAACAAGATACATTTGTCACCTTGTCTGACGTTGTCTTATTTTGATCGGGGAGGGCAGGTTCAAGGGACCCCGTCTGCCTTTCTGGCCTGAAGAAGTTTCAGCGGGACTTTTGACATGAGCCTCTCTAGCAAGGAAAAGCTTTAAGCTCCTCTTTCAGGGTACAGCGCCATAGGGTCGCAGAGATCAACGATGGGTGACTGGGCTCGGGCAGAGGAGCCCGAGGTTCTGCTTTAACAGAACCATGTATTCGTCGGACTCCATCCATTTCTGGTTCGCGTCCAACAGTTTTAGATTTCTGAAGAAGACGCATTCAGATTCGGTCAAGTCAGATATGAGAAAGTTGAGTCCACTGTTTGCATCGAAGTCTGAGTTTCCTGCTCCCTCAATTCTCTTCAGAATAGATGTGCAGAATCCAGACGTTATAACGGCCTGTAACAAGCCTACTGTTCTTTAAATGAAGGCTATGTAGGCCTCGTAAGTGTTTTGGAAACAAAATATGTGAGGCCTACTATTGCAAACTCTGAACTCTGTCAAGCCCACTAGCCTACTTGCCCAATCACATGCGTCAGTGATTACACAAATGCATAATGGAACAATATAATTAAATAATTATTACGTTGGCTAATTGTGCATCAGTCCATTAGGCTGCTATGTCATTGAGAATGAACAAAGTCGTTGTTTGCCCCGCTGTTGAAAACAAAATGTTAGTCAAAAAGAAATATGAGATAAAGTCTAGCTGATTTTTATAGTGGAGATCAAGTTTATAAATTGCCTGGCTGGGCTGATGAGACAGTGGATTGCGCAGACAGATGGAACAGAGTAAATATGCATTTCATTGTCATAGAGTTGGCAGGTGGTCACTTCTGGAATAGACACTGACTGGAAGGCGGTTTTAACCAATCAGCATTCACGATTAGACACACCCGTTGTATAAAGAACAGAAGAGAATAGATGATTATGTCATAGACTCCTGTGTCAACTTTAAACATTAATTGGCCAGCTGGGGCAATGTGACATGGGAAAGGCAATGTGACATGGGAAAGGCAACGCTGTGTAGCCAGTGGTATTCATAATGAAAGGAAGGTTTCACAAGAGCCTGGTGCAGTACGGGGATAGGTGATCCGTCTGTGTTTGATGACTATGCCCTTGGCTAGGAAAAGGCAAAAAGTATTTTTAGACCACCGAATTGCATGCCTTGATTGAATAGGGCAAATGATTTACACATAGTTATTTACTCAAATAGCTATGCGACATGTGCAGAATATTTCATTCTTCTCCTCAAACTAAATGAAAACCATACGTAGGCTTAACAAGAGGAGGCTGGTGAGGGGAGGACGGCTCATAACAATGGCTGGAACGGAGCACATGGAACGGCATCAAACACCTGGAAACCATGGAAACCGTGTGTTTCCATTCCACTGATTCTGCTCCAGCCATTACCACAAGCCCATCCTCCCCAATTAAGGTGCCACCAACCTCCTGTGGTAGGCTACAGAGAGAAATACACTGAACAAAAATACAGTGGGGTAATTGTGTGTAGATTGATGACAAAAAAAACAACAATTTAATACATTTTCGCACAAGGTTGTAACGTAACAAAATGTGGAAAAAGTGAAGGGGTCTGAATACTTTCCGAATGCGCTGTATGAACGCAACATGTAAACTGTTGATTCCCATGTTTCATGAGCTGAAATAAAATATTCCAGAAATGTTCCATACACACAAAAAGCTTATTTCTCTCAAATGTTGAGCACACATGTATTTACATCCCTGTTAGTGAGCATTTCTCCTTTTCCAAGATAATCTATCCACCTGACAAGTGTGGCATATGAAGAAGCTGATTAAACGGCATGATCCTTACACAGGTGCACCTTGTGCTGGGACCAATAAATAAAAGGCCACTCTAAAATGTGTAGTTTTGTCACACAACACAATGCCACAGATGGCTCAAGTTTTGAGGGAGTGTGCAATTGGCATGCTGACTGCAGGAATGTCCAGCAGAGCTGTTACCAGAGAATGTAATTTAAATTTCTCTGCCATAAGACATTGTTTAGAGAATTTGGCAGTACGTCCAACCAGCCTCATAACCGCAGACCACGTGTATGGCTTAATGTGGGCGAGCGGTTTGCTGACGTCAACATTGTGAACAGAGTGCCCCATGGTGGCGGTGGGGTTATATTATGGGCAGGCATATGCTACAGACAACAAACACAATTGCATTTTATAGATGGCAATTCAAATGCACAGAGATACCCTGACAAGATCCTGAGGCCCATTGCAGTGCCATTCATCCACCGCCATAACCTCATGTTTCAGCATGATAATGGACGGCCAAATGTCACAAGGATCTGTACACAATTCCTGGAAGCAGGAATTGTTTTCTATATATTTTGTTATGTTTAGCTCACACAATATAATGTAAAAGTATGCATGAAGGTGTCTGTAGTAGAATAAACGTGTCAAAACAAATCTAGACATTTATAAATGCATTTATAAATATATAGCTTCCAAAATATTTTTTTTTTACAATAGAGGAGTACCAAGATGGCTGCGCAGGCTTCAAAACAACGGCCCCTGTAAATCATCTAGGGATCATACACGTCATTGCTTCTAACACACGTCACATGAAATACCATTTCAATCCACTAGTGGCTGCGTTAATCCGAAAAAGTAGGTTACGGATTTCATTGCAGTTTTGAGTCAGACGGAAGAGCTTGGTATTTGTTCTCGTTTTGACTCTCCGGCTTCGGACATAAATGGACAAACACGTGTCTTAAAAATGGGTAAGACGCGTCTTTTCACTCTTTAGAGCCTATATGACAAATAGGCTATGGATCAATTCGACCTGATTCCATGATCTATTATTGTATATTATGTATGCTACTGAACGAGAGGCAGATTGCAGTTAACCTCCTCGCATATTCTAAATAGATGATGCTTGTTTGCATTAGTATCCCATATTCGTTGAAACAAGTGTAAATTGTAGGCCTATTTCTTAAATGTCCATACATTTCTAGGTATACTATGGCGATTGCCTCTTTAAGATTAGGCAGTAAAAGTGACCATTGTGACTGTTTTCCACTAAGGAGTTGAGTTGCCTTCCTGTGTGTTGGTTTGACAACTAGCGGGCGGCTGCTGCTAGCTGGAAACCCAGTTTATAGAGGCAATCGGCTATAATCAGGACAGGCTGTTATGGGTCTATACAACAATCGATCAAAGAGGGCAAGCAACATATATTTTTTTCTAATCCGGGTTTACAAATGATCTGATTCGCTGACTCAAATCCTAGAGGAGGAATTTGACCGTCTTTATTCGACATAGAATAGAAGCTTTGATCAGGTTTCCACTTCGAACAGGGAACATTAGTTTGTGTTCTCGTCCCTGACAGTGTCTTGTTCACGTGATGATCACGTTCAATAAATATCTAGAGTCCACCGGTGATGTGTCACAAACTGGTGAATTGAACATCCTTAACATTGTTGCAGCTCAGTGCTGGGCGCAACGTGGAAACTAAGTCCCGCTGGGGTCACAGACGTCAATTCAACGCATATTCCACGTTGGTTCAACGCAATTCCGTTGAAAATGACGTGTGAACAACGTTGATTCAACCAGTGTATCTCCTGTGCTGTGTCACTTTTTCCATTAGCGTTCAGCGATAATGCCTCAACCCAAAGTCAAGCTGGTGGTGACCGGAGATGATTTTGGGTACTGTCCAAAAAGGAACCAGGGGATAGTGGATTGTTTCCAAGCCGGGGGAATTTCTAATGTGTCCCTTCTGGTTAACGCCTCCTCGGCGAAAGAAGCGACAGAGTTGGCCAAAAGGTAAGTAGGCTCCATATAGTAAAGTACAATGTTTACTTCCATAGCTAATAGGATGTTTAATAGCCTACTGAACACTTACAAGATGCCCTTAAAACACAACACTTCCATGCAGCTATGACTTTTTCCATAACAGGTTAGGAGAATTTACGCTACAGGTTGGGATAATTCACCTAGCAATTTAGGAGAATTAGGTTAAGGTTAGGAAAAGGGTTATGGTTAGCAGAAATGCTCTCTTAACCTGTTACGAAAAGTCACTTGTATTGAAGTGGTGTTTAAAAAAAAAAATTAGATAGTCCCGATAAATTACTGTAAATCGGTTTTAAAATACAGTAACTTCCTGATAGGTGACATTCAGTTCACTTTCACTTGTTGTGTTTTTATTGATTGTGTATTGAATAATTCATGCAATCAGGAAAGGTGTTATACATTTGAAACATCATATTTCCTGTATTTTGTCCAATCAGTGTTCTTCTCTTGCCGAGCATGTACCAGCTCATTTTACTGCTTGGCAGTTCCATCTATGATGTCAGACACTATAGGGACTGGTTTCCCGTATCCATAGAAATCCTAGTCCAGGACTAAAAAGCACTTTCAATTGAAAATCTCTATTGATCATGCTTCCTTAGTCAAAGACCAGGCTTACCTTGAGTCCGGAAAACTGACCCCTAATTTCCTGATACCCCATCTTCCTCCGCAGACATCACATTCCCATCGGCCTCCATGCCAACCTCTCAGAGGGTCTACCAGTCAGCCAGGGTCTGAAACGAGGCTCCACTCTCCTCAACAAAGATGGGTTCTTCCATGGGAAGATGGGTTTCAGAAAGGCATTACAGAGTGGCCGGGTCAACATGACAGAGGTAGGCTTCTTTCTTAACAACATAGTTGAGGTAGGGGGCAGGTATTTTTCATTTTTCATATTCGGGCATTTCCACGGTAACAGAGTGATGCTGAGACTTAGATTGTTCACTTTAAAATGTATGTCGAACATAAACAGGCGTTGAGCTTCAGACCAGACTCACAGCACTGAGCTTCAGACCAGACTCACTCAAGTGTTGTTTAATAGCAGGTTAGCTATCAGAGTGTGATCTGAGAGAGTGTTGTTTAATAGCAGGTTAGCTATCAGAGTGTGATCTGAGAGAGTGTTGTTTAATAGCAGGTTAGCTATCAGAGTGTGATCTAAGAGAGTGTTGTTTAATAACAGGTTAGCTATCAGAGTGTGATCTGAGAGAGTGTTGTTTAATAGCAGGTTAGCTATCAGTGTGATCTGAGAGAGTGTTGTTTAATAGCAGGTTAGCTATCAGAGTGTGATCTGAGAGAGTGTTGTTTAATAGCAGGTTAGCTATCAGTGTGATCTGAGAGAGTGTTGTTTAATAGCAGGTTAGCTATCAGAGTGTGATCTGAGAGAGTGTTGTTTAATAGCAGGTTAGCTATCAGAGTGATCTGAGAGAGTGTTGTTTAATAGCAGGTTAGCTATCAGAGTGTGATCTAAGAGAGTGTTGTTTAATAACAGGTTAGCTATCAGAGTGTGATCTGAGAGAGTGTTGTTTAATAGCAGGTTAGCTATCAGAGTGTGATCTGAGAGAGTGTTGTTTAATAGCAGGTTAGCTATCAGAGTGTGATCTGAGAGAGTGTTGTTTAATAGCAGGTTAGCTATCAGAGTGTGATCTGAGAGAGTGTTGTTTAATAGCAGGTTAGCTATCAGAGTGTGATCTGAGAGAGTGTTGTTTAATAGCAGGTTAGCTATCAGAGTGTGATCTGAGAGAGTGTTGTTTAATAGCAGGTTAGCTATCAGAGTGTGATCTGAGAGAGTGTTGTTTAATAGCAGGTTAGCTATCAGAGTGTGATCTGAGAGAGTGTTGTTTAATAGCAGGTTAGCTATCAGAGTGTGATCTGAGAGAGTGTTGTTTAATAGCAGGTTAGCTATCAGAGTGTGATCTGAGAGAGTGTTGTTTAATAGCAGGTTAGCTATCAGAGTGTGATCTGAGAGAGTGTTGTTTAATAGCAGGTTAGCTATCAGAGTGTGATCTGAGAGAGTGTTGTTTAATAGCAGGTTAGCTATCAGAGTGTGATCTGAGAGAGTGTTGTTTAATAGCAGGTTAGCTATCAGAGTGTGATCTGAGAGAGTGTTTAATAGCAGGTTAGCTATCAGTGTGATCTGAGAGAGTGTTGTTTAATAGCAGGTTAGCTATCAGAGTGTGATCTGAGAGAGTGTTGTTTAATAGCAGGTTAGCTATCAGAGTGTGATCTGAGAGAGTGTTGTTTAATAGCAGGTTAGCTATCAGAGTGTGATCTGAGAGAGTGTTGTTTAATAGCAGGTTAGCTATCAGAGTGTGATCTGAGAGAGTGTTGTTTAATAGCAGGTTAGCTATCAGAGTGTGTTCTGAGAGAGTGTTGTTTAATAGCAGGTTAGCTATCAGAGTGTGATCTGAGAGAGTGTTGTTTAATAGCAGGTTAGCTATCAGAGTGTGATCTGAGAGAGTGTTGTTTAATAGCAGGTTAACTATCAGAGTGTGATCTGAGAGAGTGTTGTTTAACCTCTCTGGTACAAGTGGGACGCTAGCGTACCACCTCGACAACAGCCGATGAAATTGCAGGGCGCGAAATTCAAAACAACAGAAATCCCATAATTAAAATTCCTCAAACATACAAGTATTATACACCATTTTAAAGATAAACTTCTTGTAAATCCAACCACAGTCTCCGATTTCAAAAAGGCTTTACTGCGAAAGCACACCATGCGATTATGTTAGGTCAGCGCCTAGTCACAGAAAACCATACAGCCATTTACCAGCCAAGGAGAGGGCTCACAAAAGTCAGAAATAGCAATTAAATTAATCACTAACCTTTGATATTCATCAGATGGCACTCCCAGGACTCCGTTTTAGACAATAAATGTGTGTTTTGTTCGATAAAGTTAATCTTTGTCCAAAAACCTCATTCAGAAATGCATTGTCTCAAACAAACATCCAGTGAAAGTGCAGAGTCACATCAAATTACAGAAATACTCATCATAAACATTGATCTAAGATACAAGTGTTTAACATACGATTAAAGATAAACTTCTCCTTAATGCAATCGCTGTGTCAGATTACAAAAAGGCTTTACGGCAAAAGCACACCATGCGATTATGTTAGGTCAGTGCCTAGCCACAGAAAACCATACAGCCATTTTCCTACCAAGGAGAGGTGTTACAAAAGTCAGAAATAGCATTAAAATGAATCACTTACCTTTGATGATCTTCATCTGGTGGCACTCCCAGGTCTCCATGTTAGACAACAAATGTTTGTTTTGTTCGATAAAGTTCATCTTTGTCCAAATTCCTCCGTTTTGTTGGTGCGTTTAGTTCAGAAATCCAAAGGCACAATGTGCGCTCTTAACCTGTCTAGGATCAGCGTGGCGCTAGCGGCACACCCGCCCCCCCCCCACTGAAAAACCAGTGCCGCGAAATTCAAAAAAAATATTTTTTTAAAATATTTAACTTTCACACATTAAAGTCCAATACAGCTAATGAAAGACACAGATCTTGTGAATCCAGTCAACATTTCCGATTTTTAAAATGTTTTACAGGGAAGACACAATATGTAAAGATGTACATCTATTACCTAAAAACACATTAGCATAATCCACCATCTTTTATTTGTCCACCAACACCAGTAGCCATCACCAATTCGGCTAAACTAAGATATTTATAGCCCCTAACCAACAAAAAAACTCATTAGATGACAGTCTGATAACATATTTATGGTATGGGATAGGTTTTGTTAGAAAAAAGTGCATATTTCAGGTAGATGGCATAGTTTACAATTGCACCCACCATCACAAATGGACTAGAATAATTACAATGAGCAACGTGTTTACCTAACTACTAATCATCAAACATTTCGTAAAAATACACAGCATACACGAATCGAAAGACACAGATCCTGTGAATACAGACAATATTTCAGATTTTCTAAGTGTCTTACAGCGAAAACACAATAAATCGTTATATTAGCATAGCACATAGCACATAGCAGCCCAGCATTGATTCTAGCCAAAGTGGGCGATAACGTCAACATCGCCAAAAATATATTAATTTTTTCACTAACCTTCTCAGAATTCTTCAGATGACACTCCTGTAACATCATATTACACAATCCATATAGAGTTTGATCGAAAATGTTTATATTTAGCCACCAAAATCATGGTTAGACAATGTGAAATGTAGCTCAGCTGGTCAGAAAATGTCCTTGCGCCACTTAGACAGTGATCTACTCTTATACATAAATACTCATAAACGTGACTAAAAAATATAGGGTGGACAGGGATTGATAGACAATTTAATTCTTAATACAATTGCGTTATTACATTTTTTAATTTATCCTTACTTTTCAATACAGTTTGCGCCAAGCGAAGCTACGTCAAAAAACATGGCGTCCTAAGCCACTAAAATGTTTCGACAGAAACACGATTTATCATAATAAAAATGTCCTACCTTGAGCTGTTCTTCCATCAGTATCTTGGGCAAAGGATCCTTTCTTGGGAGAAATCGTCTTTTGGTGGAAAGCTGTCCTCTTGCCATGTGGAAATGTCAACTGCGTTCGGGATGAACTGAAAAGCGTGCCCAACTTTTCACATCGTTGCAAAAATAAATGTCCCAAAATCGCACTAAACGGATATAAATTGCTATAAAACGCCTTAAATTAACTACCTTATGATGTTTTTAACTCCTAAAACGAGTGAAAAGATGACCGGAGAAATATAACAGGCTAAACTAACGCTTGGAACAGGTGCGCGCCGGTGTCCTCTAGGCTCATGACGCAGCTCCCAAAGAATGACTAGCTTCAGGGTTTTTTCATTTGTAGGGCCTGTGAACGCGCAATCGACCCCGTTGGAATCGTCATCACGTAAAGGCATCCAGGGGAAGACGTAAGAAGTGTCCGTATAGTCATAGCAACGACAGTGCCCTTTTAAATGACTTCAGAAGAGTGGCCAACATTTCTCAAATCTGACTCCATGTCAGGGAAATTGCTGTAGAATGGGCTCTGTTCCACTTAGAGACAAAATTTCAACTCCTATAGAAACTATAGACTGTTTTCTATCCAATAATAATAATAATATGCATATTGTACGATCAAGGA
Organism: Salvelinus fontinalis; assembly: GCF_029448725.1. Lineage (NCBI taxonomy): Eukaryota > Metazoa > Chordata > Actinopteri > Salmoniformes > Salmonidae > Salvelinus > Salvelinus fontinalis. Next base: position 1,435,092 of record NC_074668.1, on the reverse strand, counting down.
TTTTGTGGGAAGCCGTTTAAAAAATTAGCCAAATTAGCATAAATAGTCTAAACAGCGCCCCCATCCCCAACAGGTTAACATCAAGACGAAAAGTTAAAAAAGTACAATAAAAGTTAGTAGAAACATGTCAAACGATGTGTAAAATCAATCTTCTGGTTGTTTTTGTCATAAATAATCAATAATATTTCAACCGGACAAAACTTTTGTCAATAGGAAAGGAGAAACAAGAAAAACGCATGGCTGATGTCTGGAAATTTCCACTGGCCACTGATTGAAAGTGCTGTATCTCCCTCATTTTTCAGAGTAAAAGCCTGAAACAATGCCTAAAAACTGGCCACATGTAGAGGAAGCCACAGAGCTCATGAACTGGGTCCTAAGTCTTTGTTTGGTGGATAGGCTTTCAATGGAAAAGCAGCCTTTCAAAATATTAGTACTTCCTGGTTGGATTTTCCTCAGGTTTTTGCCTGCCATATCAGTGCTGTTATACTCAGACATTATTTTAACAGTTTTGGAAATGTTAGAGTGTTTACTATCCAAATCTACTAATTATATGCATATCCTTCATAGCTTCTGGGCCTGAGTAGCAGGCAGTTTAATTTGGGCACGCTTTTCATCCAAAATTCCAAATGCTGCCCCCTACCCTAGTGAAGTTAATAGCAGGTTAGCTATCAGAGTGTGATCTGAGAGAGTGTTGTTTAATAACCGACCTAGTTGAATCAAAGGAATTCTCTCTGATTTGCTCCAGCAGTCACCTGTTTTACAGCATAATAGTTCTATTGCTGTTTAGCCCATACTGACGCAGAATCCGTGTTCAAAAAGCGCCTCCGAGTAGGAGTGCTGATCTAGGATCAGGTCCCCTTGTACCCAGCCTGGGTACCAGTCTGTTTTGAGATGTCATTCCTCTCCTTGTGATGCTAAACACAGAATACAAGGAGTGGGATGTTAGCACAACAGGCCCTGGATTTCAGGCTACCTTGTACCTTCATTACAATCTAAAAGGGCAAAACTGACCTGAGAACTGCACGCTTCATGAATATTGGTTCTGACAGCTTCTGTGATGGATACTGTTTGTGGTTAGGGAAGTTTAAATTTTACATCTTGTATTGTTTGTGATGTAAACACAGAGTCTTGGAAGAGGGCTAGGTCAACCATTGTGTGTCTGTGGAGATCTTGGTCACAATGAGTTGTCCTGAGACTGGAGAGGAGTTGTCCTGAGACTGGAGAGGAGTTGTCCTGAGACTGGAGAGGAGTTGTCCTGAGACTGGAGAGGAGTTGTCCTGAGACTGGAGAGGAGTTGTCCTGAGACTGGAGAGGAGTTGTCCTGAGACTGGAGAGGAGTTGTCCTGAGACTGTACAGGAGTTGTCCTGAGACTGTACAGGAGTTGTCCTGAGACTGTACAGGAGTTGTCCTGAGACTGTACAGGAGTTGTCCTGAGACTGTACAGGAGTTGTCCTGAGACTGTACAGGAGTTGTCCTGAGACTGTGTTGTCCTGAGACTGTACAGGAGTTAGGAAGAGACACAGGATAGAAAGGAGGGGTAAACATGAGCATGTACATGTTTGGATGGGGATGTTCGGGGTGAAGAGGCACTGTTGGTGCCATGTTGTTTAACTGGCCCACACAGCATGACAATATACGCCATACGTCAATACGCCATATGAGAGGCTTTCAAAAACTCACCCACTATGTTGACTTATCCTACTGTCTTTTACAATGTGATGATTTATAAAGAAATATACTCAGGAGTAACTGGTATTTTTTTTAAGTGCTTGAGGCCTTCGACTTTCCAGTAAACCAAAGCAACTCCCTGTTTTTCATACGTGGAACTCAGGTGTTTGTTCACGATCTACTGGGAACAGTTTTAGCGTAACACTCATGTTTTTTTTCTGTTTTGTGGAGGGTGTGTGTTTGTTCCTTATCAGGTGTGTGTGTTTCAGCTGTTCACTATCCTTAGGGTGTGTGTTTGTCCCTCAAACTGGATCATTATATATTTACATTCTCCCCGTGGCACATGGTTATCTTTCAGGTGTGTGCTTTCACATTGTGTGTGTGTGTCAGGTGGAGCTGGAGCTGAGGGCTCAGGTGAGGCTGTTTGGAGAGCTGATGGGTCATCTACCCTGTCACATGGACGGGCACCAACACATTCATGTGCTGCCAGGTATGACGACGTAACATTACTAGAAAGGTGTGTGTGTGTGTGTTCTTGTGCTCATTGCATAAACATTTTATTGTGAGAGGTCTTACGCAATAGAACTGTGTGTGTCACCAATGTTCATATTCTAAACCTCAACCACGTCTCCCCTCTGACATATTCTAAACCTCAACCACGTCTCCCCTCTGACTGACATATTCTAAACCTCAACCACGTCTCCCCTCTGACTGACATATTCTAAACCTCAACCACGTCTCCCCTCTGACTGACATATTCTAAACCTCAACCACGTCTCCCCTCTGACTGACATATTCTAAACCTCAACCACGTCTCCCCTCTGACTGACATATTCTAAACCTCAACCACGTCTCCCCTCTGACTGACATATTCTAAACCTCAACCACGTCTCCCCTCTGACTGACATATTCTAAACCTCAACCACGTCTCCCCTCTGACTGACATATTCTAAACCTCAACCACGTCTCCCCTCAGACTGACATATTCTAAACCTCAACCACGTCTCCCCTCTGACTGACATATTCTAAACCTCAACCACGTCTCCGCTCTGACTGACATATTCTAAACCTCAACCACGTCTCCCCTCTGACTGACATATTCTAAACCTCAACCACGTCTCCCCTCTGACTGACATATTCTAAACCTCAACCACGTCTCCCCTCAGACTGACATATTCTAAACCTCAACCACGTCTCCCCTCTGACTGACATATTCTAAACCTCAACCACGTCTCCCCTCTGACTGACATATTCTAAACCTCAACCACGTCTCCCCTCTGACTGACATATTCTAAACCTCAACCACGTCTCCCCTCTGACTGACATATTCTAAACCTCAACCACGTCTCCCCTCTGACTGACATATTCTAAACCTCAACCACGTCTCCCCTCTGACTGACATATTCTAAACCTCAACCACGTCTCCCCTCTGACTGACATATTCTAAACCTCAACCACGTCTCCCCTCTGACATATTCTAAACCTCAACCACGTCTCCCCTCTGACATATTCTAAACCTCAACCACGTCTCCCCTCTGACGTATTCTGAACCTCAACCACGTCTCCCCTCTGACATATTCTAAACCTCAACCACGTCTCACCTCTGACTGACATATTCTGAACCTCAACCACGTCTCCCCTCTGACATATTCTAAACCTCAACCACGTCTCCCCTCTGACTGACATACTGAACCTCAACCACGTCTCCTCTCTGACGTATTCTACTGAGGACACTCTGATGACACTTTGATGACACCGCGGAACTCTTCCTCTTCATTGTCATGAAGCACATGACCCCGAGGTTTTACACCACATGATGAGTCACAGAATCATGTGTTTTTGTTAAATGGTTGTTTGGTGATCTTATCTAGATGAAGAAATGTTCCACATCATCTGTTTACAGGGCAAGGAGGGGAAAGGGCCCCACCTTCAGTTTTAAATGAGGTTACCACTGTTGATTTAATCAAACTCATTCATTTAACCAGTAGTAATAGTAGTAATTCCTTTTTTCATTTGAATATGTACGGCTTTTGACCACGTCGTTGTCATAAGGGCATTGGTGACACTTGATACTCTCGGTTTAAAGGTCGTTTATAGACTATTAATTAGTTAATAGAGCAGTAGTAAATTGTTATAACTCATGGTTAAAAATATAACTGATGGTTAAAATTATGATTGTTATATTAATGCTTGACAAATATCTGGCTGCACATCTGATTATGTGTGTGCCTATTTTTATTTATTTTATTTAACCTTCATTTAACGAGGCAAGTCAGTTAAGAACACATTCTTATTTACAACGACGACCTACCAAAAGTCAAAAGTCCTCCTACAGGGGCGGGGCTGGTATAAAAAAAAAATATATATATATATATATATAAATATAGGACATGAGAGACAACACTACATAAAGAGAGACCTAAGATGACAAAATAACATGGCAGCAACACATGACAACAACATGGTGGCAACACAACATGACAACAACATGGTGGCAACACAACATGACAACAGCATGGTAGCAACACAACATGGTAGCAACATGACAACAACATGGTGGCAACACAATATGACAACAACATGGTGGCAACACAACATGACAACAACATGGTAGCAACATGACAACAACATGGTAGCAACACAACATGACAACAACATGGTAGCAACACAACATGACAACAACATGGTAGCAACACAACATGACAACAACATGGTAGCAACACAACATGACAACACCATGGTAGCAACACAACATGACAACAACATGGTAGCAACACAACATGACAACAACATGGTAGCAACACAACATGACAACAACATGGTAGCAACACAACATGACAACAACATGGTAGCAACACCACATGACAACAACATTGTGTGTGTTTCAGAGGTGTGTGAGGTGTTTGCCCAGGTGCTGTCTGACTGTGGGATCTCCTACACACGTGTTCCTGTGGAGCGTGGTCTACACTCGTGTCCCTGGCTGTCCCCTGTCCTCAGAGACTTCTACATGCAGGTAGAGAAGGACGCGCTGGAGTCTATCCCCGTGTTCAGACGACATGGCATCAGGTAGGAGACACACTGAAATCCCTGTAGTAGTGAATGTCATGAGAATCTCTTCATGATCCATACTGTTTACAGTATATCCCGGTACAGTATTAGAAAGGTGGCACGTTCCTTTCAGACTAAACACTTGGAAGATTATCTTGAGGCACATAAAGTGATATTATTGTCCTGTTCGTCTCACTTGTCCTGGGTGATTTCAATCATGCAATGAGAGAAGATCGTGTTTTTGTTTCTCTCGGGTACGGTTAAAAGTTTAAAAAGATATTTCCATGAGCTGAAAATGACCTTCTATCTCTCCCCCCTCTCTCTCTCCCAGATGGCCTGATGTCTATCTAGGTTTGACCACCATGGGTCACAACATGTCAGTCCCCAACCTCAGACGAGCCTTCAGCCATGCCCTGGAATTAGACCTGGATGTCTCACTGTCGCCCCCTGGGGGTGAAAGTAAAAATAGGAAAAACACCACGGAGCGTCCCGTGCTGACGGCAGAGCTCATGGTGCACCCTGGTTACCCCAGCCACCCCCAGGAGGGAGGGTGTGGGGAGGGGCCGGACGACTTCTCCCAGTCGGCTGACAGGCAGCAGGAGTTGACCACCCTGAAGGACCCAGCCCTACTGGCCTTCTACACCCAGGAGAGAGTCCAACTCTGTGCCTTCAGGGACCTCTGAGGCCCCTACACCCCTCGCGCTCAGGGGTAGGGTTGTTGAATTCCCAAAACTTTTATCTGGTGTTTCATAAATCTCAATTGAAGAATTTGAAGATTCACTCGCTGCTTATTCCCAGAATTCTCCAACTGGGATTTTTTTTAAACCCAGAGCATTTTGGGAAAGTTTTGTGATCCTACCTCTGAGTCCCCCACTCAGGGGTCACGTTCCAATATCCACACTTACTGCCACACTATCGATCCAATACATGGCTTCCCGAGGCCGGTGGGAGGAGCTATAGGAGGACGGGCTCATTGTAATGGCTGGAATAGACCGGAGTCAAACGTGGATTCTATATGTTTGATGTGTTCGATACCGTTCCATTAATTCCATTCCAACCATTACAATGAGCCCGTACTCCTATAGCTCCTCCCAACAGCCCCCTCTTATGGCTTTGTTCTGAGCATTTAGAACACATTTCCTAATACATGGCTTCATTCTGAGTGGTAAAGCTTGTGTAGATATTGGAATTGGACTCCTCTGCTGCTCTTTCATTGGTGCAACCTTACCTCCAAGCCACCAGGCGGCGCCACTATTTTCTGTGAAGCACAATCCTATTTTTGACAGTGTTTATTACAGACGAGGCAGTTGTTTACCAATGATCTCAGGTGAGAGAGACAAGCACAAAAATCACTATGCTCTCTCTCATCCCAAAGCTAACCTCAAATCAGCTGATCACACAAGAAGGCGTCAGCAGAAGAGTAACTGCCAAAAGAGTGCGGCCCAAATAGGGTTTGCCTATAGCATATTATATTTTAAACATTTGCATGTAGTCTATCTAGGTCTTTAATGTCCTCGTTTTAAAATAACAATCCTGTATATATTTCTTAATTTGTGTGTCACACTATTTATTTAATTATGTTCTTAGGATATCACAAGCAGCAGAATGGTCTGAAATGCCCAACTGACTATAATGGCTGTATGAATAAATGAAAAGTGACAGAAAACCTCATTCTTGCATTAAGTATTTTGGTTTGATATGAGGGTTTCCTACGTTTTGAAGCGTTACAGGACTCATCTGCTACTGTGGGGGGGAAGAGGTTACTAAAAGGTGAGTTGGGACTCGGTAGTAGCATGTCTTACTCCGTTTGGATCAACTGACAATGTTTTTTTTGTTATTTACTTGGTTGGTCACGAGTAACCCCTCAATCACCTTGAATCACAGTATATGAAAAATAGTTTATCCAACTTAAACAGCAACGCAAGTCAAGTCAATGCACCAAATATTAATATACTCAAATTTAACTTCAAACTGATTAATTGAGCTACACACAATCCCCGTCAGAGACTTTGGGATTACGCAGAAGCAGCTGAGGGGGGAGGCTAGCCTACGAAGCAAGCAAACTCATGTCACTCATGGATAGTGAAAGAGATTTACGTCAGTTCAAATCTGGCATCAGGACAAAATGTGATTCAGAGTCACCGAATATATTTTAAGCATTTTAATTAAACTCAAACGATAAATGGTAAATGCAATTTTCGTATATATGGGTTCACTGTATCTCCGCGCAGGGTAGATCAGAGAACTGTGGAATGTACTCAAATAGTAGTTTTTATACTATGACAATTTTATTTCCAACTCTTCCAGTTAGCCTATCATAGTAGAGTTTTAGCATGGATAATACTCTTGCTCCTCCTTTGTGGGCCCCCGGACTTGTCCAAGCCCCTTGGCGCTTTTTCTTTGTCCACATCTGGTTGCTGGGTAGAGTAGCTCCGTCTTGTGTCTCTCCCTGATTCTTCACTCAAACAATTCCTAATAGGGTACTGAACAGTCTCTCAACCTTCCTGGTTGGCCTAGAGAGATGCACCCCTCCCCTCTCCAGACTGTCCACAGCTTTTATGGCCTGTGTTGGTCAGTCCTTACACACCCCCCTCTGTATTGTTTGTGTGTGTGTGTGTAATAAAACAATATTCATCTTCAAACAATATGCTAACAGGCTATAGTGCATAAACATAAATCCTAACACTAGTCGAACACCGAACTCTTCATTGAGACAATGCTGAAACATCAATCCATGGAAGAGTCAGTGCCGCCACATTTTCATTTGTGTCAAAATAAAACAAAAGCTATTGTGCAAATTCAGCAGACCATGGTGTGAAGTACCCTCTAAATTTTTTAAAATTATAAACGTATCATTTTTGCCGTCTTTGGTTATCACAAGCACCGTTTTTTCCAGGTCCTAATTTATTGAAGTCACACGTTCCGAGTCCCAAGTAGAACCACTGAGGTATTATAACGGAGACTGCGTCCAAGATGTTCGACTATTATTTTCAAGGTAATCTACTCACGTTCCCATACTCTTACTCATGAAAATCAATATCTGGTTTGCATCCGGTCTATACCTGAGCAATATGGCACGGGGGGTTAGGTATATGGCCAAACACCGCGTTGTGTCATGCATAAGAACAGCCCTTAGCCGTGGTATATTGGCCATATACCACAACCCCCGAGGTGACTTATTGCTATTATAAACTAGTTACCAACTAATTAGAACAGTAAAAATAAATGTTTTGTTATACCCGTGGTATATGGTCTGATATACCACAGCTGTCAACCAATCAGCATTCAGGGCTCGAACCAACCAGCCAGTTTATAAAGACCATTATCACATGCACACTAGCGCTCAGTGTGCACAGGGAGCAGTGTACTACGTCATGGAAAAACATTGCAGACATTGGATGAATATAAATTGTTAATATCCTCAGCAGTGAGTACAATTTGGCCTCGGCAATTATTTGACTAATTCGATGGATGTTTTGCTCACAAAGGTGATGACTAGAGTCTTATTAGGAATTTTCTAATCAGACTACTCGAGTGATGCACGGGGTGACTCATAACCCCCAGTCCCTGCAGCCAGTCTGCAGCCAGTCCCTGCAGCGCAGCTATTCCCTGCAGCCAGTCCCTGCAGCCAGTCCCTGCAGCCAGTCCCTGCAGCCAGTCCCTGCAGCCAGTCCCTGCAGCCAGTCCCTGCAGCCAGTCCCTGCAGCCAGTCCCTGCAGCCAGTCCCTGCAGCCAGTCCCTGCAGCTATATCCGTGGGTGGCGGGTTTAGGGTCATAAAATATTATTGTTGAGTCATTTTAACAAATTTCTACTTCCTTTACAACCAGTCAAACTGATGTAATTTGGATATTTTGCACAGAAAATCTTTCGGTATTATTTTTGTTATTGCATTTTCTCCCCGGTCCCTAAACATCTTAGCTTCACAAAAGAAGCAGAGGTGACAGAGACCTTTACCAATGTCAACGGGCTATAGTACAGATGTAATCTCCTAGGTTACGTGATTGTTGCCAATCACACTGCAGGTGTTTCAGGAAGTCATCTACCATAAACATTCTTCTTCATGTAACCAATCAATAGACTTAGACATCGCATCACTGCTGAAAAGTTTCACCTAGTATTTGGCTCAGGTTTGTTAAAAAAAAAAAAAAGTTAGATATGGAAGCTGAACTGGGAGGTGTCATATGTAGTTGTGAGTATGGCGCCCTCTAGTGGTAGGCTGTGTTGCTACACACCACACTTCGTGTTTGCCTCTTCGGGCCGCTGATAATGTAAGCTCCAACTTTGTGCTATGTCCATTGTTTCTAGATTTGAAATAGACAGATCATACTATCATGGAGATTTCACTCGTAATCTATACCTGAATACCTTTGCGTAGCGTCATCCTTACCGAAAACTTTCTGCTTCACGTCTAGATCCTGAATCTAAACATATTCACTCAGACCGGAGACTTCACTCGTTATCTGTTGTTGCTGCGAGTGGTGTCACTCTTCCCTTTCCCATCTACAGTATATCCTGGCAGGGACTGCAGTTGAAAATGAGCCGGCTGGTTAAAACTGCCACTATCCCTGTAAAACGATATGTAAATCCCACTCCCAAAGCATCCATTCACCCAGACAATGAGACCAAATGGTTAGCCATCTTTATTATGAAACATTGGACCGAATCACACAGCTGTTACACTGCTCCAGTCCCTGTCCTGTTTACACCCTACTGGCAGACAGTTAGAGAGACAGCCCTCTCCCAGCTCAATATAAAGGTGCCTGTTATAAAGGACCACCGTCTCTGTGCGTTAACCCAGTCTGTGTTTGAAATGGCATCTTATTCCCTATATAGCGCACTACTTATGACCAGAGCACATAAGGTTCTGGTTAAAAGTATAGCACTATGTAAGGAATAGGGTGCCATTTTGGACTCAACCCAGTCTTTAGACTCCCCTGGTATTGCCACGACCAAGCCGGACAGTTCACTAAGTCCCTTGTTCCAGTGGATATTAATCGGCCACTGATTGATATACTTATGTCAGTCTCTCGCGATGACATGAGATTTGATTTGCGGGGGCTAAGATTATTTTTATGTAGAGAGAGAGAGAGAGAGGAGGTGGGGTACCAGATTTTGTGAGTGACCATGAGCGGACTGGAGAGTAAACTTGAAGCCAATTTATGCTCGATTCTAAAAACGTGGTAGAAGGCGCTGTTTGGAGGAGGGTGTGACGCAATTGTGGAGCCACTGGAGGCACGCAGAGACCAAATCCATACCACATCACCGTGCGCCACCCAAAATGTTGTAACAGTGTGTGGGGGGGGCTCCTTATTGCTCCACATTGACATGATTGGTTGATATTAGGTGGGGGTGGGAGGTCCTGTATAAACACAAACTCACTTCCTTGACAACAGCTCTGCAAAAGGCTCTGCAGGGTCAATCTAATGTCTGCAGTGGCCGCACAACATTTACTGAGATACGACCTCTGAATCCAGGGAACGTGTACTTCAGAGGTCGTATCTCAGTAAATGCTGTGCGGCCACTGCAGACATTGGATTGACCCTGCAGAACCTTTTACAGGAAACAAACTGTACGGTGTCACTACTATTTCTACTTCCCACTGTCTGGAGACGGCAAACTGGTATCTAAATGTGTATAGGAGAAAAGTTAGAACCCAAGTAACGCAGCACGGTAGGAACACGGTAGAACCAGCGAGCGGGGTATACAACCGCATAACACAGAGGGAGATGTTTTTAGGCGGAATGGCACTTCTGCCTATAAAGCAAAAAACGAACCAGAAAGAAGTCCCAGAACATCTAACGCAAAGAGGAACATTTTGGACTCATGAAGGGGAGTGTGAATGATGATCATCTCCAGTCAATTGCACTTGTAAGTAATATTAGGCTATTATCAGTGGCCCTTATTTGTCTGTCTGCTCAGTGGGCTGGCTTCTAGCTGAGGGGAAGGACAACTGAGAGAGGGCTTGTTCCACAGAATACAGTGCAACTCCAGAAGCAGAGAAGTCAAAGGGAAAACATTTCAACACACACTTCCAGGGCCTAGCAAGCTATGAGAGAAGGGTTGTCTTTTTTTTTTTTTTTTTTTTTTTTTTAGTAAGACATGTCATTTAGGGTTGACAGAACAAGATGAGACTAGAGAAGAGAACAAAGAAAGTAAAGAATAACCACAACTTTTCCTTCGGTCAGAAAGATCTCCTTCCAGAAGTTAGGAGAAAGGTCTACAATACTCAAGCAGTGATTTTTTTTTTTTTTTTTTTTTTTACAAACAGGAAAACTAAAAACAGATTTTTCTTCTCCATTTCCTTCTATTTGTTTTCCCTCCTTAGTTCTCCATATTTAACATGGACATTCTAACCATTTATTTTTTCTTGTCTTTTTCATTTTTCATATTTTAATTTAAGAAAATAGTATAAAGTTAGTAATGGCCTCGAGCTATCGCCAGGAGGAGGAGAAACCGGTCTGATCCAGAGTCCTGCGTAGATGGGAGAGGTGAGGCTGCAGCCACACGCTGAGGTGAGGCTAGGGCTGCTCCTGGGCTGCTAGGATGATGTGTGTGTGTGGGGAAAAATGGAGGAGAGGGTGTGTGGGGAGATGGGGAGGAGAGAGGGGGAAGGTACAGAGAAAAGGGAGGAGAAGAGAGACGTTCGGTTGGGGAGAGGAGAGAGAGAGGGCTACACACTGGTCAGGTAATCAGTCCATTGGTCTCTTTTCTCCATGTTTCTTTGTAAACTCCTCTGCGTTCTTAAAGAATTTTTTCCGGTCCTTTGAGTATTCTTCTGCTAGGTCTGCCCTCAGCGGGTGCTCTGGCTGGGGGTCGTTGACCAACGCAATCAGGGACTGAATTACTGCAGAATAGACAAACAGTCATGAATTACTGCAGAATAGACAAACAGTCATGAATTACTGCAGAATAGATAAGACAAACAGCCAATCATGACATTGCACAAACTGAATTACTGCAGAATAGATAAGACAAACAGCCAATCATGACATTGCACAAACTGAATCAGTGCAGAATGAACAGATTATTTTTCTTTTTGACTAAAGAAGCAATTACTACTTCAACAGAAAGTTAAACAAGTGAACTGACACACAAAGGAAATTGAGTCATTGAAGTAGAATACGTGACTGATTCATGTGTTCTCCTGTTACGTTCCTTTTCTCTTTCACTTCAGTCATTGATCAGGTTCTACTGTCCAGGGTCTGGGTATCATGCCATGGTATCACGCCGTGGTATCACGCCAGTGTCTGGGTATCATGCCAGTGTATCATGCCATGGTATCACGCCATGGTATCACGCCAGTGTCTGGGTATCATGCCATGGTATCACGCCGTGGTATCACGCCAGTGTCTGGGTATCATGCCAGTGTATCATGCCATGGTATCACGCCATGGTATCACGCCAGTGTCTGGGTATCATGCCAGTGTATCATGCCATGGTATCACGCCATGGTATCATGCCAGTGTCTGGGTATCATGCCAGTGTATCATGCCATGGTATCACGCCATGGTATCATGCCAGTGTCTGGGTATCATGCCATGGTATCGCGCCCAGCGTCAGGGTATCATGCCATGGTATCACGCCCAGCGTCAGGGTATCATGCCAGTGTATCATGCCAGTGTCAGGGTATCATGCCCAGTGTCAGGGTATCATGCCATGGTATCACACCTAATGTCAGGGTATCATGCCCAGTGTCAGGGTATCATGCCATGGTATCCCACCTAATGTCAGGGTATCATGCCCAGTGTCAGGGTATCATGCCATGGTATCACGCCCAGAGTCAGGGTATCATGCCAATGTATCATGCCCAGTGTCAGGGTATCATGCCATGGTATCATGCCCAGTGTCAGCGTATCATGCCATGGTATCTTGTCAGGGTATCATGCCAGCATCAGGGTATCACGCCCAGTGTCAGGGTATCACGCCCAGTGTCAGGGTATCATGCCAGTGTATCACATCAAGGTATCATGCCATGGTATCTTGTCAGGGTATCATGCCAGCGTCCAGTGTCAGGGTATCATGCCAGCGTGTCATGCCAGTGTATCATGCCAGCGTATTACGCAAGCGTCAGGGTATCAATCAGTGGCAGGGTATCATGCCAGCGTATCATGTCAGGGTATCAATCAGTGGTAGGGTATCATGCCAGCATCAGGGTATCAATCAGTGGTACGGTATCAATCAGTGGTAGGGTATCATGCCAGCATCAGGGTATCAATCAGTGGTACGGTATCATGCCAGCGTCAGGGTATCAATCAGTGGTACGGTATCATGCCAGCATCAGGGTATCAATCAGTGGTACGGTATCATGCCAGCATCAGGGTATCAATCAGTGGTACAGTATCAATCAGTGGTACGGTATCATGTCAGCGTCAGGGTATCAATCAGTGGTACGGTATCAATCAGTGGTACGGTATCATGCCAGCGTCAGGGTATCAATCAGTGGTACGGTATCAATCAGTGGTACGGTATCATGCCAGCGTCAGGGTATCAATCAGTGGTACGGTATCATGTCAGTGGTACGGTATCATGTCAGTGTATTGTGTCAGTGTATCATTTGGGGTGGCAGGTAGTCTAGTGGTTAGAGCATTGGGCCAGTAACCGAAAGGTTGCTGGACCGAATCCCTGAGCTGACAAGGTAAAAATCAGGCAGTTAACCCACTGTTCCCCGGTAGGTCGTCATTGTAAATAAGAATTTGTTCTTAACTGACTAGCCTATATAAAATAAAGGTAAACAAATATAATAATGTAAGTATTGCAGCACAATTTACATTACATGCAAATTATAGAGGTGTGTGTGAGCCCCACCTTGGTCAGTTTTGGTAGCCGGTTTCCAGTTCTCTGCGCTAATGACAGGCAGACACACCTGTCCCTTCTCATCGATGTTGGGGTGGTAGATCTTCGTCTTGAACGTGATCTTGGGGGGCTTGAAGGGGTACTCGGCGGGGAAGATTAATTCAATCCTGAAAGCTCCCTTGTCATAAGGAGCGTTGTCCTGGAGGAGTAATGTGTAGAAAATAAACCATTGTTAGTTAGTGCAACAATGACCAAGGAGCATCTCTTATGACTGTGTTATGACATTTAATACATGTAACAGTCCTTCAAGAACATAGAGACGTCGGTGATGTAATAGTCCTTCTAGAACCAGAACATAGAGACTTCTGTGATGTAATAGTCCTTCTAGAACCAGACCATTGAGACTTCTGTGATGTAATAGTCCTTCTAGAACCAGAATATAGAGACTTATGTGATGTAATAGTCCTTCTAGAACCAGAACATAGAGACTTCTGTGCTGTAATAGTCCTTCTAGAACCAGAACATAGAGACTTATGTGATTTAATAGTCCTTCTAGAACCAGAACATAGAGACTTCTGTGCTGTAATAGTCCTTCTAGAACCAGACCATAGAGGCTTCTGTGATGTAATAGTCCTTCTAGAACCAGACCATTGAGACTTCTGTGATGTAATAGTCCTTCTAGAACCAGAATATAGAGACTTCTGTGATGTAATAGTCCTTCTAGAACCAGAATATAGAGACTTCTGTGATGTAATAGTCATTCTAGAACCAGAACATAGAGACTTCTGTGATGTAATAGTCCTTCTAGAACCAGAACATAGACTTCTGTGCTGTAATAGTCCTTCTAGAACCAGACCATTGAGACTTCTGTGATGTAATAGTCCTTCTAGAACCAGAATATAGAGACTTCTGTGATGTAATAGTCCTTCTAGAACCAGAATATAGAGACTTCTGTGATGTAATAGTCCTTCTAGAACCAGAACATAGAGACTTCTGTGATGTAATAGTCCTTCTAGAACCAGACCATTGAGACTTCTGTGATGTAATAGTCCTTCTAGAACCAGAATATAGAGACTTCTGTGCTGTAATAGTCCTTCTAGAACCAGACCACTGAGACTTCTGTGATGTAATAGTCCTTCTAGAACCAGAATATATAGAGACTTCTGTGATGTAATAGTCCTTCTAGAACCAGAATATAGAGACTTCTGTGATGTAATAGTCCTTCTAGAACCAGAATATAGAGACTTCTGTGATGTAATAGTCCTTCTAGAACCAGACCATTGAGACTTCTGTGATGTAATAGCCTTCATGAGAGAATTGTGAAGCCATGAATCAATGCTGAGAATAACAACACTTACAGGGACAATAAGACCTTGCCAGGTCAGTATGTTGGATTCATCCACTTGAATGTTCCGGAAGTTTTTCATTCCAGACTTGCGAATCTCTTCAAGTTCCTGAAAGAGGAGAGAGAGAAACATCATGATATGTTAAGGCCCCTCCAACGACTCTGTTGATGGTAATGTACAACCCTTCCAAGGATTGTGGCTGGGTAACCCTCCGAATTCGCTACAATGAATCTGATGTCATTCAAGTAATAGATAGTGATAGATAAAATAAATAGATAGATAAAATAGAGAGGTGGCTGCTTGTGAGGTATCTGTCACTCAATGACAGCTCATCTGGTATTGACATGTCTTGTAATTGTAAACAAAACTGAAACCCAGACAGACAATTGTGTGCTTCTCATGTTACTGTCTCGACAGACAACATACTAATAATGAATGTTTTGTTAGGTCCACAGAATTCAGTTAGATAGCGGCTGATTGTTTATTAGATTAACTATATAAAGTGTATTAACTTTATATTAACTTTATATCTAATAATAGTGTATGAGTTTAGGTTTTGTTTCCTGCTGCAAACCGAGATGACCTCATGAAATAATTGACTCATGTCACGGTGCAGTTTTCTACAATGACGTCGTGTATCTTGATAGCCAGCTATGGCTCTATCTAGCTAGCTATACAACTGGAGTGGTACCCAGGCGGTTACAAAACCCAAGATGATTGTATTTTCTTGGCAATTGATGTAATGCTTACTGTTTGCTAGTTAGCTAGCTAGGTAAGCTCTGGATAAGTCGCATGTATAAACCGGGTAACTTGAATAATTGACTCATGTCGTGGTGCAGTTTAGGACGATAATAAGATCGTGACTGAATTGTACTGAATGATGACCGAGCCCTTGATAACCCTTTAAACATTGTGACAGTGAGGTTGTGTTTCGTGTGGGTCACAAAATAAGCGAAACATCCTTTCCCATGTAGGTGAGGCAATTTGGGTAGCTACTAGCTAACGTTAGCTAACCTAAAGTAGCAATCGAGCAAACAGCGTAGACAGCGCTGTAACGGAAATAACTAACTACGCTGTAGTAGTAGCGCTGTA
Source organism: Salvelinus fontinalis (assembly GCF_029448725.1). Lineage (NCBI taxonomy): Eukaryota > Metazoa > Chordata > Actinopteri > Salmoniformes > Salmonidae > Salvelinus > Salvelinus fontinalis. The sequence goes on along the minus strand of NC_074668.1, from coordinate 1,419,143 downwards.
GCCATCGCACGGTTGTGATAAACATAAATTGATCGGTTTCAATGTTATTTTTAACCCTTTAAAACACAGGGACAATGAGGTTGTGTATCGTATGAGTCACAAATAAAGCGAAACATAATTTCTCCATTTAGTTAGTTGGGCGATTTGGGTAACTACTAACTATCTACAGTAGCCATAAAAAAAACAGCGAAGACAGCTCCGTAACGGAAATAGCTAACTACGACAGTAGCCATCGCACGGTTGTGATACACAGAAATTGATCGGTGTAAATGTCGTTTGTACAGTTTCGGAGATTGGTGTCAATACTAAGCATGAACAAGCAACGACGCATACTAGCTTCCCTGCTGATCCCCAGAACCCGGTCTCTCAATCTTCTCTGGCCCTGCCGGTGCTTTCCTAACCTGTTTTATGCTTGCTGGCCTAGCTTGCGAAAGAAAGTGCCTTCTCGCCTTTAGCGGGACTTCAACACTTCTGAACCAAATACAATTTAGGACAACAATAAGATATCGTGACTGAGTCGTACTTAATAATGACCAAGCCCTTAGATAGACAATTCTGACTTTTTTTTAATTGATAGATATATGAAAATAGAGTTCTCATGATATTTACCTTGTGTAGTCTCCTGCTCGCCGCCATCTTGCATCTACTGTGTGTTCCCAGAATACAACGCGGCGACTTGTCTTGGGGTCGCAGTTCCAAAAAGGCAATAAAAAGTATGGGACACATGACCCCAAAAATATTTATTCTCTTTATCGTGTGTTATATGACTCATTTTAGAATAATAAAGAGTCCAGTCCACTTATTTTTTCCCCTGTTTTTGATGGCATATTTGTAAACATTCAAACCAACAAAAGTTTTAGAAGCTACCAGAAATGTTTCATTTATTGTCTGGCTTATGCATTGATTACTCAAAAGCCTTGATTCTGAAAATACCCTTATTGTACACTGCAGTGTAGCCTATATAAACAGCTCAAAACTCTTCAGTTGGCTACTATACAAATTAAGCATATTCATTCACTGGACTTGTATTTATAGTATCAAATGAAAAAGGTGCGTCAGGTTCAGACATTGTTTATTTATTTAACTAGGCAAGTCAGTTAAGAACACATTCTTATTTACAATGACGGCCTAGGCACCGTGGGTTACCTAACCACTAGCTTACCTGCAGCCCCACATAATTAATTGTGTATGTGTGTGTATGACATTTGAATGTGACAGACAAATACAGGCATCTCAAATTATGTTTATGGAAATAGGATATATTCAAAGTCATAATTTGTTTGAGATGGCTGTAGTTGTCCCGACTGTTCAACCCGTAGCGTAGCCTATGGACCGACCATTGTAAACTAGCCACTAGCGAGTGTTTTTGTCAATGAATGAAATATTTCCTTTCTACCCCTCTGAATAGAATAGAACAAGTCAAGTTCTCTTGTAAACAATAACTGTGTCGTGCTATCACAACCACCCGATGCTGTTCTTACTGTTTCCCCAGGCGCCGAAGACGTGAACGTCGATTATGGCAGCCCCCCACACCTCTCTGATTCAGAGGGGTTGGGTTACATTTCAGTTGAATGCATTCAGTTGTACAACTGACTAGGTATCGCCCTTTCCCTTAGTTTTAAAATCAAATCACTCAACAGACACCTCCCTCCACTGTCTGTATACGTAGCAGAACACAACGAATGACCACTAGATATTCGCTGTAGTGTTTTAAAGTACAAGCGATAACTCCCTAAACTATATAGGAGCTGCTTTTCCAAGCCTGGTAGAATTAACCACTAGATGGCAGCAGTGGTCCCACAATACTGCAATAATAATTGTACTGGGGCCGTATGCTAAATTCAGATTCTACACCCCTCTCCCACTCCCTGTCGTGGATTTCAAGCATTTTGCTGTTGTAAGCAGTGTCTGAGGGAGTGCGCCAGTGCATACTTTGGGAGAGGGTTGCGAATTAAGATGCACTCAGTGTGTGAAGTATGGACTTTTTTGTCTCCCCTTTGCAAGCCACAAAAAAATACTGACCTCAATGTTGGCGCAAAGGCGGCAGGGGTATAAAGTACTTAAGTAAAAATACTTTAAAGTACTACTTAAGTCGTTTTTTGGGGGTATCTGTACTTCCTTTGACTATTTTTATTTTTGACAACTTTTACTTTTACTTCCCTACATTCCTAAAGAAAATAATGTACTTTTTACTCCATACATTTTCCCTGACACCTAAAAGTACTTACATTTTGAATGCTTAGCATGACAGGCAAATGGTCTAATTCACACACTTATCAAGAGAACATCCATGGTCATCTACTGCCTCTGATCTGGAGGACTCACTAAACACAAATGCTTCATTTGTAAATTATGTCTGAGTGTTGGAGTGTACCCCTGGCTATCCATACATTTTAGAAAACAAGAAAATGGTGCCGTCTGGTTTGCTTAATATAAGGAATTTTTTGTTACTTTTACTTTTGATACTTAAGTACATTTAAAAACAAATACCTTTAGACTTTTACTCAAATAGTATTTTACTGTGTGACTTTCACTTGAACTTGAGGAACTTTCTATTATGGTATCTTTACTTTTACTCAAGTATGACAATTAGGTACTTTCTCCACCACTGATAGGCAGTGCTGACAATTGTATGATCACAGGTTTACACAAGACAAAACTTGCAAATTGAGCAACTGTTGATGCACAACCAAATTTCGAAATTATATATTTAATTTTTCTAACTCAAGAGTAAATTGATACCCCGACTGAGTTCCTAAAAACAAAACAAAAGGGGTGCCCCGGGCCGCCAGTTGCCCACCACTGTCCTCGATAAATTATTTCATCATCAAGTCAATCTCAGAATTCTACAGAAGAGAGAGAGAGAGAGAGAGAGAGAGAGAGAGAGAGAGAGAGAGAGAGAGAGAGAGAGAGAGAGAGAGAGAGAGAGAGAGAGAGAGAGAGAGAGAGAGAGAGAGAGAGTACACTTTCTAGGTCAAAGAGGCTGCAGTGAGAGGAATAGAACCAGAATGGCTGTAATGGATTCTAATTCTAGATTTCACATCATGTTTTTGAGCCAGGTCTGGTTTCTGTGTCTGTTGATGCCAGTAAGGGGTGATAACAGACTCTCTACTTCCATAAACAGTGGGCATGTCTGGCATACTGATAAGATACCAAGACACAAGACCAATCTGATGCCTTCATTGCCACCGGAGGGGATTTCTGCACAGAGACTGGCTGTGTGTTTGTGACCATGCATCCGTGTAATGTTTGTTTCTTTGGATGTTTATGGTTGTCGTTTTACATAAAAGAGGACAATGAGAATTTCCCTTGGCCTTGTTTAGAGAGTAATTCTAGACTGAAGTAGTTAGCGATTCCCACCATAAAACAGTCAGAGGGGAATTTGAAGTGGCTCGGCTCAGGGTCGTGACCTATTAGAATTGAATGTGGTGAATGTGCTGTCAATACAGGGGGTAAAAACATTGGCAGACAGACAGGCAGGCAGGTAGGAGGACAGACAGACAGACAGACAGACAGGCAGGCAGGCAGACAGACAGACAGACAGACAGACAGACAGACAGACAGACAGACAGACAGAGAGACAGACAGACAGACAAGTAGAGTCTTGGTGGTTCCAAACTTCTTCCATTTAAGAATGAAGGAGGCCACTGTGTTCTTGAGGACGCTCAATACTGCAGAAGTGTTCTGGTACCCTTCCCCAGAGCTGTGCCTCGACACAATCCTGTCTAGGAGATCTACGGACAATTCCTTTGACCTCATGGCTTGGTTTTTGCTCTGACATGCACTGTCAACTGTGGGACCTTTATATAGACAGTTGTGTGCCTTTACAAATCATGTCCAATCAATTGAATGTGGAAAAAGTAAAAGGGTCTGAATACTTTCCCGAATGCACTGTATACGAGAGAGTGGAAATTCTGCCCTGAGAAGAGCATCACAACAAGAAGCACCATGAATACCACTGACCTGGAAAAGCCCAGGCTTTTCTGGTTGGAGAGCAACTGTACCTGGTCTCAGGAAGGCAGTATCCTCTACATATACATCCCCCCTAGGACAGTAGTGTCCCAGCCCATCTTCCCAAAGCACCTGAAACCTCTTCAAAGAGTATCTTAAATAATCCCCCCCCCCATCCCCCCAAGAGCCTCTAATGAAGAACCATGTGAAAACTGTGAGCCATTCTGCTTTGTGTGTGTGTATTTGTGTGTGTATTTATGTTTGTGTGTGTGTATTTGTGTGTGTATTTGTGTTTGTGTGTTTGTGTGTGTATTTGTGTTTGTGTGTGTGTGTATTTGTGTGTGTTTGTGTGTTTGTGTGTGTGTGTGTATACATACAGTAATTAACCCTCACCATCTTCACCACTACACCCAAATGTTTACTTAACACAATCCCGACTTCCTGTCTAAAGGTATGTTACCATGGTTCATTACCAGCAGATCATCCAGCAACATCACTGTCTGTGTTCTACCATCTCACTTCACGTGTCAAAGCTGTTACAACCTGTCTACAATTTAGGTCAGACATCCCTGTATTCGTTTATCATTCTCACGTGAAGCTTCAAAAATCCCTGTGGCTTATGGCAGGGATTATTATTTATCTTGTCCTTTTATTTAGTCTCTGCCTGTTTGAAGACAACAGCTTAATATCTCCTCAGTTGGGTGAATATCACGGGGCATGTTTGGGCCAATCTTCAGCACAGGAACATGAATGGCCTCCCTAAAACTGCCAGTAAGGTGTGTGTGTGTGTGTGTGTGTGTGTGTGTGTGTATCATCAACCCATGGGAGAATGTCTTGGAAATGAAGTAGTTTGGCCTGGGCTGTGTGACCCAGTTACTGTCATTTTTTAAAACATTTAACTAGGCAAGTCAGTTAAGAACAAATACTTATTTACAATGACGGCCTAGGAACTGTGGGTTAACTGCCTTGTTCAGGGGCAGAACGACAGATTTTTACCTTGTCAGCTCGGGAATTTGATCCACCAACCTTTCGGTTACTGGCCCAACGCTCTAACCACTAGGCTACCTGCCGCCCCACAATTACAGATTGTTGCAGTGCATTTACATGCAACAACCAACTGCAATTTTAGTGTCAGTTAACTTTAGTGTCCACTAAAATGACATGTTATGAGTCTTAAGACAGATAAGGAAGTGAGAAGAAAGTTATCTTGGTAAATTTCTTCATCTTTGGCTGACTATTCCTGTGGACTACAAGGTCTGCCAGCCAATGACCTCTGTGTACTTGACCCTGCGATGAACAGCTGTCCTGTTGTAACTTCCCGATACTATGGAGGGGTTTTCCAGTATGTTCAAAGCATGTTGACACTATTACTGTTAAGTCCCTCATAGCTCTCATACGGGCCATTCCACAGTAACAGAATTGTGCTGAGACTCAGACATTTCACTTAAAATGTATGCCAAACAAAGCTACTGACAGGAAGTCCTACTGCAAATGAATTTTGTCCCACACTCTTCGTTGGAATGTTGCATCACATGCATGCCCCCTTCCTCGCTGTTCCTCTGTAGTCAACCAATCGGGGAGTTTCAGTAGTATAAAGACAGACCTCTATCTTCAATGACTGGCATATGTAGATAGACAGCCTGAGGGCACACATGCGCACACACAACCTTGCATGGATAATTGAACATCTCATTTGATAAGAAATACCAAAAAACAGATACCGTAAGCAGCAATGATCTGCCACCGTTACAGAGGTGGGCGAGATTGATTGACAGACAAGGAAATAGAGAGAAAGACAGAGAAGGAAGAATGGAGGGAGACAGAGATAAATAAGGAGGGAGAGAGAGAAGGAAGGAGGGAGAGAGCGAGAGAGAGAGACGGAGGGAGAGAAGGAGGGAGGGAGAGAGGGAGAGAAGGAGGGAGAGAGAGCTGGAGGGAGAGAGAGATGGAGGGAGGGAGAGAGGGAGAGAAGGAGGGAGGGAGAGCTGGAGGGAGAGAGAGAGAAAGAAGGAGGGAGGGAAAGAGAGAGAGCGAGAGAGAGAGGGAGGGAGGGATAAAAATATAAAGATTAAGGTGAATTTACGGGACTAAGGCGGAGACTTCACTTTGTTCCAAGTCATAGTGAAAGAGAAAGAGACAGTCAGGTGTATAAATACACCTGTACCTCTCAGCATTCTCCCACTCTCTGTCATCCTCAGACTCTTTCTCATCCTCAGACTCTCTGTCATCCTCACACTCTCTCTCATCCTCAGACTCCCTCTCTCTGTCATCCTCAGACTCTCTCTCATCCTCAGACTCTTTCTCATCCTCAGACTCTCTGTCATCCTCAGACTCTTTCTCATCCTCAGACTCTCTGTCATCCTCAGACTCTCTTTCTCTGTCATCCTCAGACTCTGTCATCCTCAGACTCTCTGTCATCCTCAGACTCTCTGTCATCCACTCTCTGAAGCACAGCGCTCAAAGCAGCAATATGGCAGCTCTTCTCTTCATTGCAACAATCTGCTTGGGCTACGCAGCAGGTAAAACACACACACACACACACACACACACACACACACACACACACACACACACACACACACACACACACACACACACACAGACAGAAGAGTCCTCAGGAAACATTCCTCTGCAGTGATTGACTTAGAAAGTTATACCAGCCTGGGGTTGTTACACGAGTAGAGCCTGGATCACTCATATTGGCCTCTCACCCCCTTGTTGAACAATGTGGAACGTTATACTGAACTGTTATAGACTAAACAGAGTTCTTCCAATCACTCTCTCTCTCTGTCTCTCTCTCCTGCAGCATTCTCAGAGGTACCCGTGGACTGCTGTCTGTCAACCACTGACATCCGTTTCCCTCGCCACTTTAAGATGGTCTCCTACCTGCTGCAGACCACAGACAGAGGCTGTAACATCGATGCCACTGTGTGAGTGTCTTCCTCTCTAAGACAAATGACTTCTCTCCCACTATATGTAGGCTACTTAGCATCTCTTCCACTATATGTAGGCCACTTAGCATCTCTTCCACTCTATGTAGGCTACTTAGCATCTCTCCCACTATATGTAGACTACTTAGCATCTCTTCCACTATATGTAGGCTACTTAGCATATCTTCCACTATATGTAGGCTACTTAGCATCTCTCCCACTATATGTAGGCTACTTAGCATCTCTTCCACTATATGTAGGCTACTTAGCATCTCTCCCACTATATGTAGGCTACTTAGCATCTCTCCCACTATATGTAGGCTACTTAGCATCTCATTGCATTTTCAGGCTGAATAGAACTGTTATAAACATGATATGACACATGTTATAAGCATACAAGAGCACGATTCCAAGTGTATTACAATCCCTAGTTTTAGAAAGCATATGACTTAAAGGCTAGTTTCAGGTCTTGTCTTACACTCCTAGGCAGTTTGGAGGCCTGCCAGATTCTGCTCCCCATCAGTGGCTCACTGATCTCACTGGGTGGTGCCTGGAGCACTTTTTTTGGCAATCGCTGTCTGATATTGTTGTGGATATTGATGATTATCTTTGATACGGATCTATTTGTAAATCGTATCCCTCAAGGTTTATCACCAAGACAGGGGTGAGACTGTGCTCGCCCCATCCCACACAGAGCAAGTGGGTGGCAGACTACGTCAAACGTCTGGAGCGAAGAGGAGTAGGAGTAAATTAGGTTAGTTGTTACTCTGTGTTCACACACGTAACAAATTAAATAATATCCTACTTTCCTGTGCTTGTCTCTCTTCATTTAGGCTCATAGTTTGGCTAAACTGCATATATGTATTTGTTTTTGGTTTCTTATTTTTTATTTATAAAAAAAAAAAAATCTGTTTTATTAAAGGAATCTGCTGCAGTGTTTTTTCATTCACAACTCAACATTTCAAGATTCTCTATTTTAATATCTGTCCTATCTGGTGCCTGTCTCCCTCACATGATGACCACAGCAGAGTAAGATCAGGAGTGGAGAAGAGGAGAAGACATTCATTTCAACCTTTTTTAACTGAAGAGTCGTCCTAGATACGGTAGTAGACCAAAGAGTTTTACAAAAGACTGTACAAGAAACCCTTGTGAACAGTGCATACTGTAAATTCATATCATAGCAAAACCATTTTCCATCAATATATTGAGAGCTGTGTTAGATTGGTTTTGTAAAATGTTATATTTAAGTTGTACAATTTGTTAATATGGTTTGGTGGGTGGATTAGAGAAAATGTTAATGTGAATGCCAGCTGTCATGAAAATGTATATTTCAAATGAATATTTCCAATAAAATATAGAGTTTTCTGTAAAATGTTTGTTATCTGAGACATGATTCTAACCAAAATGTTTGAATTGTCAAACTTTATTGGGACAATCATAACACATTTAAATAATTTATCACACACTCTTTCCTGACATATTGTCCAATAAGACCAAACAAACTATTTTTAAAACTTTGTTTAACGTGGTATTTTAATCTTCATATGGTTTACTTGAAACATTATAAACCATTTTAAAAGAGACAAACATGAAAAATGTACTTCTGGGACCGTTTATACTTTATGTTCCACACCTATAAGGTGTGAAATGCAGGTTTTATATATTACAGGTGTGAAATGCAGGTTTTATATATTACAGGTGTGAAATGCAGGTTTTATATATTACAGGTGTGAAATGCAGGATTTATATATTACAGGTGTGAAAACACTTGGAGTACATGAAGCTGCTATGGTACTGTCTGTTATTCAATACTAACTACCCCAGAATCAGAAGTCTCTGCTGTAGTAACTACCCCAGGGGCAGCAGAATCAGGAGTCTCTGCTGTAGTAACTACCCCAGGGGCAGCAGAATCAGGAGTCTCTGCTGTAGTAACTACCCCAGGGGCAGCAGAATCAGGAGTCTCTGCTGTAGTAACTACCCCAGGGGCAGCAGAATCAGGAGTCTCTGCTGTAGTAACTACCCCAGGGGCAGCAGAATCAGGAGTCTCTGCTGTAGGAACTACCCCAGGGGCAGCAGAATCAGGAGTCTCTGCTGTAGTAACTACCCCAGGGGCAGCAGAATCAGGAGTCTCTGCTGTAGTAACTACCCCAGGGGCAGCAGAATCAGGAGTCTCTGCTGTAGTAACTACCCCAGGGGCAGCAGAATCAGGAGTCTCTGCTGTAGTAACTACCCCAGGGGCAGCCGAATCAGGAGTCTCTGCTGTAGTAACTACCCCAGGGGCAGCAGAATCAGGAGTCTCTGCTGTAGTAACTACCCCAGGGGCAGCAGAATCAGGAGTCTCTGCTGTAGTAACTACCCCAGGGGCAGCTACACGAGGCAGGAGCATGTTGCTGCCCCTAAAACGAACACACGCACACACTTGCTTTCAAAAAATTCTAGGGGAATGACCCCAAGAGGCCTAGGTCAAAGGTCCTCCATCCTGTCGTGTTACCCAGGGTGCACTCGGGTGCTGCTGGGAGGCGATGCGGGAGATGCTGTGAACCCGACACCATGACTCTTTCTCAATACATTTTCCTCTGATTACCCACATCCTATCTCCTCTCCTTTTTCTCAACCACATTGGAAGAGAAAGTCCAACCCCCCCCCCCCCCCCCCTCTGTGTTTAGAGAAGGACACGAGGAGAGATGATGCAAGGGATTGCAGAAAGATTAATTGACAAAGAGCCAATGACCTAGACACTGTGCAGTTTCCTAATGTTCAATCCGTCCTACATATGATATACAGCCTGGACATACAGTACCTGCAGTCATTTCCCGACACTGTCTGGGAATGTGCCAAACTCTGCTCGCAGTGGACGTCCTTCTGCTTCAGCTTATTATATCTAAAAGTGTGAAATCCTGGAGTCTGGGGAATTACCCAAATCATTTCAGTAGTAGAGAAACCACTTCCACTTCCAAGAAACACTCAGGAGAAAATGAAACCTAACTCTGTTTGAGAGTAACTTGCGGGTTTATTGACTCTCATAACACTTAAAGGGGGAATTTACAATTCTAAAAATCAACAAAGCGTTCACCGTTCCTCTTAATTTAGCACAAACAGCTGAGGGATGGTATTTTATACAGAGCTCTGGATGGAAGGACTGACCATCCATGAGATCAAAATTATAGTTGTAACCATGTTTTAAAGCTATACAGGGTTTGTTTATAATTAAAACAAGATTCCGTTTTTGTGTTCTGATGGGGTACGACAGTTGAACTAAGCTCATGTGGCATATATAAATTATATAAGAATCAATGGGTATACTATTCATTTAATAGTCAAATAATGGATGCCATAATTACAGATTGTCCCTTTAAATCCTGCAATACCCTGCTAAAGAGCAAATATATGCAGATACTTCATGCGATAAGGTACATTTTAACGGATAATTTATTGTTACCGGTATTTTCTATGAAAGAGCTCGTTACACACAGATATTGATGCGTTCCTGTGCAGATGTGGAAATTCCATTCCAACCAAGGGGGCGTGACCTCACAACCCGCATGGCCGTAAAACAAAGCAGAAGAACCCAAGAAGAAGTTCCGTCAATACCACTGATCCCATGAAGCCACAGTACTGTACTTCTAGGTCTCTGGCAGGAAGGCAGCAGCGTTCCACTTACCACTGATCCCATGAATCCAGGGCCACAGTACTGTACTTCTAGGTCTCTGGCAGGAAGTCAGCAGCGTTACACTTAAGCCATCGACTACACAGCGGGTTCAGCGAAGAGCACTGCACCGGGTACTAAGGGGACCACGTTGGAAACAAGTCTAATCATTTATAACGTGTTATATATATCCCTTGGGTTGTAATCAGTGTATCTTTTTCCAATAAATCAGCGTACTGATTGACTTCCTCATATTGACGTGACATCAGGCTAAGAGAGGTTAACCCACGGTATTATGTTATATCGCTATGTGTTAACCACGGATACGTAACACAAGTACATTGGAGATTTTGTTAGGCACAGTCAGTGTCACACAAAGATCAAATCAAATCAAATTAAAATGTATTGGTCGCATACACATGTTTAGCAGATGTTATTGCGGGTGTAGCGAAATGCTTGTGTTCCTAGTTCCAACAGTGCAGTAAAATCTAACAATACACAACAATACACACAAACCCAAAAGTAAAATAAATAATTTTATAACGAGTAGTGTCGGAGTCCGTAGTATAAATATACATATGGACTTGTTCTTTTACCAAATAGGGATATCTTCTGTATACCATCCCTACCTTGTCACAACACAACTGATTGGCTCAAACGCACTTAAGAAAGAAAGAAAATCCACAAATTTTATGAGGCACACCTGTTAATTGAAATGCATTCCAGGTGACTACCTCATGAAGCTGGTTGAGAGAATACCAAGAGTGTGCAAAGCTGTCATCAAGGCAAAGAGTGGATACTTTGAAAAATCTCTAATATAAAATATATTTCGATTTGTTTTAAACTTTTTTGGTTACTACTTGATTCCATATGTGTTATTCCATAGTTCTGATGTCTTCACTATTATTCTATAGTAGGAAAAATAGGAAAAATAAAGAAAACCTCAGGAATGAGTATGTGGTAGTCTAATCACAAAGCAGAGCTAATAGCAGGCTAGGAACCATCACACAACAGGGTAAGATAGACTTGTGGAAATCCTTACTTACATAGCATCAAAAACAGACACAATCTACACTTCATACACTTCACTTCTCCAGAAGCCATCCTCACTCACGCACACATCCAAACTTTTGACTGTTACTGTATATACAGTGGGGAGAACAAGTATTTGACACACTGCCAATTTTGCAGGCTTTCCTACTTACAAAGCATGTAGAGGTCTGTCATTTTTATCATATGTACACTTCAACTGTGAGAGATGGAATCTAAAACAAAAATCCAGAAAATCACATTGTATGATTTTTAAGTAATTAATTTGCATTTCATTCCATTTGAACATCTACAGGTCATCTTTAGGACAGTCTAAAAAAAGTGGTATTTGGTGTTGGAAGAGACGATATTAAGGTAGGTCTCAAAACACACATACATTTTAATTATAAAACAACATACACACGTACACATACACAACATACACACATACAACATACACACATACACATATATATATAT